>NC_088401.1:18731424-19008924 GCF_034236695.1 Oncorhynchus nerka | reverse complement strand
AAACAGGTACACAAGTATCTATATCCACAGTAAAACGAGTCCTATATCGACAGAACCTGAAAGGCCGTTCAGCAAGGAAGAAGCCACTGATCCAAAACCGCCATAAAAAAGCCAGACTACGGTTTGCAACTGCACATGGGGACAAAGATCGTACTTTTTGGAGAAATGTCCTCTGGTCTGATGAAACTAAAATGGCCACGACGCCAGGACAGCGGAGTCAATCACCACCTTCCGGAGACACCTGAAACCCCACCTCTTTAAGGAATACCTAGGATAGGATAAAGTAATCCTTCTCCCCTCCCCCCTTAAAAGACCTAGATGCACTATTGTAAAGTGGCTGTTCCACTGGATGTCATAAGGTGAAAGCACCAATTTGTAAGTCGCTCTGGATAAGAGCGTCTGCTAAATGACTTAAATGTAAATGTAAATGCCATAATGAGCATCGTTATGTTTGGAGGAAAAAGGGGGAGGCTTGCAAGCCGAAGACACCATCCCAACCGTGAAGCACGGGGTTGGAAGCATCATGTTGTGGGGGTGCTTTGCTGCAGGAGGGTCTGGTGCAATTCACAAAATAGATGGCATCATGAGGTATGAAAATTATGTGGATATATTGAAGCAGCATCTCAAGACATCAAAGCTTGGTCGCAAATGGGTCTTCCAAATGGACAATGACCCCAAGCACACTTCCAAAGTTGTGGAAAAATGGCTTAAGGACAACAAAGTCAAGGTATTGGAGTGGCCATCACAAAGCCCTGACCTCAATCCTATAGAAAATGTGTGGGCAGAACTGAAAAAGTGTGTGCGAGCAAGGAGGCCTACAAACCTGACTCAGATCCACCAGCTCTGTCAGGAGGAAAGGGCCAAAATTCACCCAACTTATTGTGGGAAGCTTGTGGAAGGCTACCTGAAACGTGTGACCCAAGATAAACAATTTAAAGTCAATGCTACCAAATACTAATTGAGTGTATGTAAACTTCTGACCCACTGGGAATGTAATGAAATAAATAAAAGCTGAAATAAATAATTCTCTCTACTATTATTCTGACATTTCACATTCTTAAAATAAAGTGGTGATCCTAACTGACCTAAGACAATGCATTTTTACTCGGATTAAATGTCAGGAATTGTTCAAAACTGTGTTTAAATGCATTTGGCTCAGGTGTCTGCAAACTTCCCACTTCAACTGTAAATAAATACATACGTACATATATAAACTCAGCAAAAAAAGAAGAAAAAGTCCCCTTTTCAGGACCCTGTCTTTCAAAGACAATTTGCAAAAATCCAAATAACTTCACAGATGTTCATTGTAAAGGTTTTTAACACTGTTTACCATGCTTGTTCAATGAACCATAAACAATTAATGAACATGCACCTGTGGAACGGTCATTAAGACACTAATAGCTTACAGACGGTAGGCAATTAAGGTCACAGTTATGAAAACTTAGGACCCTAAAGAGGCCTTTCTACTTACTCAGAAAAACACCAAAAGAAAGATGCCCAGGGTCCCTGCTCACCAGATACTGACTGTTACTTTTGATTTTGTCCCCTCCCTTTGTTCAAGGACACATTAGTCCATTTCTGTTAGTCACATGTCTGTGGAACTTGTTTAGTTTGTCTCAGTTGTTAAATCTTGTTATGTTCATACAAATTTTTACAAATGTTAAGTTTGCTGAAAATAAACGCAGTTGACAGTGAGAGGATATTTCTTTTTTTGCTGAGTTTATATACTACCATTCAAAAGTTTGGGGTCACTTAGACATTTCCTTGTTTTTGAAAGAAAAGCATATTTTTTGTCCATTAAAATAACATAAAATTGTCAGAAATACAGTGTAGACATTGCTAATGTTGTAAATGACTATTGTAGCTGGAAACGGCACATTTTATGGAATATCTATATAGGCGTACAGAGGCCCATTATCAGCAACCATCACTCCTGTGTTCCAATGGCACGCTGTGTTAGCTAATCCAAGTTTATCATTTTAAAAGGCTAATTGATCATTAGAAAACCCTTTTGCAATTATGTTAGCACAGCTGAAAACTGTTGTTCTATTTAAAGAAGCAATAAAACTGGCCTTCTTTAGACTAGTTGAGTATCTGCAGAATCAGCATTTGTGTGTTCGATTACAGGCTCAAAATGGCCAGAAACAAAGACCTTTCTTCTGAAACTCTGGTGTAACTATTCCATGCGAGAAATTGCCAAGAAACTGAAGATCTCGTACAACGTTGTGTACTACTCCCCTTCACAGAACAGCGCAAACGGTCTCTAACCAGAATAGAAAGAGGAGTGGGAGGCCCCGGTGCACAACCGAGCAAGAGGACAAGTACATTAGTGACTAGTTTGAGAAACAGACGACTCACGTATCCTCAATTGGCAGCATCATTAAATAGTACCCGCAAAACACCAGTCTCAACGTCAACAGGATTGAAGAGGCGACGCTGAGATGCTGGCTTTCTAGGCAGAGTTCCTCTGTCCAGTGTCTGTGTTCTTTTGCCCATCTTAATCTTTTCTTTTTATTTGCCAGTCTGAGATGGCTTTTTCTTTGAAACTCTGCCTAGAAGGCCAGCATCCCGGAGTCGCCTCTTCACTGTTGACATTGAGACTGGTGTTTGGCGTCAGACAGGTAGGGGAAACCAACTGAGATGAACTTGAAGATTGGTACTATCAATTCTCTTTCTGCCATTCTTCTGGTAACAAATGTAACTAACAAATAGACCAGGGCATCACTGTCAGGGAAGGTCCTAGAGGAAAAATCCACAGCAATCAATCTTTGCTAGAGCAAGTCTGTTTAGGTCAGCATCAATACGTTTTAACAACGCTGAACTTTTGTGTGTCATACGCAAACGCACGCATGAATGCACACACACGGCGCGTGCGTGCACACGCACAATATAGACTATTTCTGTCACCATACCGACAGGATGACCTCTGGAGAAACATCTAGACTATTTTATGTCACCATACTGACAGGATGACCTCTGGAGAAACATCTAGACTATTTTATGTCACCATACTGACAGGATGACCTCTGGAGAACAATCTAGACTATTTCTGTCACCATACTGACAGGATGACCTCTGGAGAACAATCTAGACTATTTCTGTCACCATACTGACAGGATGACCTCTGGAGAACAATCTAGACTATTTCTGTCACCATACTGAGATAATGACCTCTATCTAGAGGAAGGAAGGAAGAGAGATCTAGCATGCTGAGTTCCATCAACTCTGACCTCCATTCATGGTTCTGACATTCAGTCCACCTCCACACACACACACACACACATACAGATGCGCACACACACACACGGATACACACACAGATGCACACACACACGGATACACACACACACACACACACACACACACACACACACACGGATACACACACGGATACATACACACACACACCTCCTGTCCCTAGCTCAGACCTTCCAGGCCTTTGTACCTAGTTATTTATATTTATCCCACACAGCAGCTGCTGAAAGACCCACTCCCACCACAAGAACTCTCACAATCACAGAGAACGAGAGAGAGAGAGAGAGAGAGAGAGAGAGAGAGAGAGAGAGAGAAAGAAAGAGAGACAGAAAGCGAGACAGAAAGAGAGAGAGGGACAGAGTTGGGGGAGGGAAGAAAACAGAGTATGAGGAAGACGTAGAAAGCAAGAAAGGGAGGGTCGAGAGAGAGTGAGAGGGGGAGCAGTGGTGGTTGGATACTGGGTATAAGGGAGGAAAGAATATGTCAATATATTCCACAGGACATGATATTGGTTGTGTCATGGGAACAGCCAGGGTATTCAGGCTCCTCCCCCTTACGTCATAGTCACTCTGTTTAATATACCGCAGTACACCCAAACACACACACATATTCTGAATGTATTCTAGCGGAAATATCTAAACAGGATTACATCCTCCTGTGGGTCTATGATGACAGAGTCTTGACCTAGCGACCTGTAGGTCTGATCCTCACAAATCAATCACTGCTCCAGGATTAAACACTACATCATCTTCTTATCAACGTCAAACAGGACTGTGCAGTGTAGCAAGATAACTAGGAGATAGTGATGAGAGAGTATTTTAATGCGAGTGTGAAATAGTGTAAATGTATAATATTGTAGTGAACGGCAGGGCAGGGAAGCGAACCTGGGTCGCTGGGGTGAAAGGCAAACACCCTACCCATTGCGCCAATAGGGTTAACTCACTTGGGGATTGTAACATATCTCATATAGTGAGGATCAATACAACTTGAGGAGAATAAGCATATTATTCATAGGTGTGGAAGAGGGCAATGATAATGACATATGTTACTGTTGACACACTGGTATAAAGCGTATGAAGTTGTTTGTAGTGTGTGGTTAGTGCTCTGAGAGAGAGTGTGTGTGTGTGCTCTGTGTGTGTGTTACTCAGGCTGCTGAGCTGGCGGATGATGGAGGAGAGGGTGTTGTTCATCACACACTCCAGTTCACTGCCTAAGCCCTCTGGCAACGCCCCCCGGCACAGGTGGCGCGGGTCGATGTTCCTCTTCACCAGAGGCATGGTGATGCCTCACACTGTCACACCTAGAGAGAAGCACAGGACACACAATGCATATGATATATGACACACTCTACTTACATTTACATTTACATTTAAGTCATTTAGCAGACGCTCTTATCCAGAGCGACTTACAAAGGACGTACTTACAGACCATTTTTGTTTTAAGTTATAACTATTGCAAGTATGGTAAGTAGTATAAACACAAACACACACACACACAGATAGTCACATGGCCAGACGTATTACCACACACTAACAAACACACAATCCTATTCTTTGAAACAGGGTTAAAGAGACTTGGCATACAACTGTGACCCGTTCAGACTGTAATAGTAAACAGTAGCAGGCCATCGGCAGACAGATGAAGGTATTAGGAAAATAAGCTACAGTCCAGCTAATGCTTTCCAGCCTTACCACTGCCCCAGATGTAGGGTCAACTGTCCAAACATACACACACACACACACTCACTCTCCCGTGGCGTGCACGCTGAGACCCATTCCCTTGATAGTTCAGACCAACACACACACTCTCCAATACAATTGGACACATTCACTAGATACTAAGGATCAAGTTGCCCATTCCTTGACACTAATCTAAGGTGAGGTTAGCATCTTCCCTAGAATGGTTAAAATCAGGATCTGAGGAGGCTAAGCTGATCCTAGATCTGAGTCTAAGGGCAGCTTCTATAGCAGATGAAAAAGGGATCTCAGAAAGTGTCGGAGCGGCCATCTTATCTGGGCCTCTTCCTGCTTCCTGTTTTTGCGGCCTTCAGCTTCCTGTTCCTCACAGTGTATCATCTCTACTCCCTGTCCTCCCAGAGGAGCAGCAGAAGAACAATACAGCTACAGCTTGAGGAACTGCTGGGGGCCACACTCCCAACAGCAATGCTGACCCCTTAGTCATGCACTTCATTTCAGATCTAGTATGCTAGGCTATGCATGTCATTGATGAATAGGGCGTTTTGTGAAGGGAAAGGTGATATCTATCTAGTCAGTTGCACAACTGAATGCATTCCACCGAAATGTGTCTTGCGCATTTAACCCAACCCCTCTGAATCAGAGAGGTGCGGTTGGCTACCTTAATCAATGTCCAGGTCATTGGTGCCCGGGAGCAATTGTTGTTTGGGGCTAACTGCCTTGCTCAAGGGCAGAACGGCATAGTATTCCAACTTGCTGGCTCAGGGATTTGAACCAGCGACCTTTCGGTTACTGGCCCAACAATCTTAACTGCGAGGCTAGACCCTTTGATGTTGTTGACAGAGAAAATCGTCATTTCTGACCACCAAGTAGCAACCTCCCCACAAGGCTACGGCAGAGTCCTCCGCTGGCCTCGGTCCAATACCCCCTGCCCTGTTTACAGCCATAAACCAATAAGGGACAACATAGGAGAAATGACTCCATCACCGTCTGCTGCCACAAAACTCACTGAAAACAGCTGATTAGGCATGCTGTTAAAGAGATAGCGCCATGGTTTGCATATGGAACCAGGCCTACAGTATTATAGAAAAACGCTAGTCTGTGAAATGTGTTGGTCTGCTCTGCTTGGAAGTTCTGAGTATAGTTAACATATGCCGTGAGTTGTATTGGTTCTTGTCTGGTGTGACAATGGGGAGATAATTAAGAGGTTAGGGTGGGGAGGCAAATGAAAGGAAGGGGAGAGAGGAAGGGAACATGTGTGTGTGTGTGTGTGTGTGTGAGGGGGTAAATCATGTCTGTATATAGTGTGTGTGTGTGTGTGTGTGTGGAGAGTGAGTTAGTGAGGGAGGGGGTGTGCAAGGGCCTCAGGGAAGCCACTCTGAAAGGTTCCTAGGACAATAGAGCTCCGTTCACACGGCAACAGCAGAGTGCTCCCATGCATGCCTCCCCCTCCGCTCCCCTCCTCCTCCCCAGACCTCCTTTAACACACCCTGAAACGAGGGCACTCCACTCAGAAAGGAAGAGATGGTAGAAAGACAGACACATGGAAAAATAGAGAGAGAGTTTAGATTACGATTTCTTATAGTTAGTCACATTCAGGTTTGCAAATGTAGTTGCAGTGTACAGGGAAATTCTTAAGCTCCGAGCTCCAACAGTGCAGGTGTGAATGAGACAATAATAATAATACAATTAATATTATATACACTAGTGATGGCCGGTGTCGTTTAAGATGAGGGAGGACGATACATTTCTTTATGAGCATGGCCTTATTTCTATTACAGCATATTGGATGACTGTCATTCAAATTCCATTCACTCAGCTCAATGTAACAACGATAGGTTTAGGCTACTACATGATACATGATAATTGTCCCTGTACCCAGTTTGCTACAACCTAGCCTATTAATGAAAGTTTACAACGTAGGTGGACAGGTCAAGTACATTTTTTGTAATCAATGTGACAGTGACACATTCAATACGGCCTTGTACACTCTTGCCCGCATCTAGCTGATCTAGGGTGTAGTCATTAGTCCAACGGCTACAAACGAGAGTTTCTATTGGACAAATTCAGGTATGTTTATCCCTATTTCGTTCTGTTTGCTTCCGTTTAAGAAACGTTTTTCAACAGAATCGGCAGAATGAATACACCCCCTGATCACACGCAAAACACAGTTCACTTTCATAGCTGCCACATTCAAACAGCATGATCACTTTGCTCGTAATTCCTTCTCACATCTATGCGCTCTCCTCCTCGCTCACCTTTTCTCTTTGCTTGTGGAATCCAGTGCATAACACATCAGCTGTCTGTGTGTACGCCAAACCTTCATATCATAACCGCTAACCGTTACACACAGACTACACCATTGTCACCATATTATCTCATGTTTAAGTCAACAAAGTTAATAGAACTATAGCATTAGTAACTGGTTCTACAATGTAAAAGGCAATTTCCACATCCATTGTTACATTAGTACATAAATCTTAATCAGACAATAATTATGTATGATATTTCAACACCATGCATACATGGAACAATGATTGTCTTATTCAACATTCTGCCCCCAAAGCGTTGAGCGCAGGCCATGTAGCCTATTCCTATGCGCACTGAGGCACTCGCTCCTATTACACACATAGGACACAGACACACGAAACTCCGACATAACCCGGAAAATATGAACAAAGGAAACCATAAATTGAATGAAATAAACAGTTAAATAAACAGAACTTACCCCTCATGAATCTTGAGAACATTCATGTGGACTATAAACAAATATAAATGAAAATGTATCGTTGGACTATCAAACGTGAAACAGAAATGTCTAGGTGTTGCAATAAACGATAAGGGGATGGAATAATGAAACGCTAGCAATTATTGTAGTATTGGATGGAATATAGATTTAACACAGAGGTCCTATGCATTTAAACGTGTGAAAGCAACAGAAAACATTTCAGCAAGAGAAAAAAAGTTCTCCACTGGCGGGAGTTTGGTCTTCGAACACAGTAATAATTCATTTTAAGTACAAATTCCAAATGCAAGCTTCATAAGTAAATTATTAATTTTAATGAATTGTTACATATCCAAATACCAGTAGGCCTATGCTAGTAATTGTTGCCCCATTGCTGGTGAGCTTGCAAAGTAAATAGTTAATATTATTGATCACCCCCCAAAATATTTATTTATTATGGCAATCCTCTATCCCAACAATTTGAGTTTAAAAAATAAAATAATAATTAAAAAAACAATTGGAGTTTTCACTGCATCCGATCCTATAGCTGTACAGCAAATTAGCAATCTGTTGGCTAGCTCACCCGACCTGCGTTGATTGACAGTTTGCTGGTCCAATCAGAGTTCAAAGTGTGCGTTTCCCTTGCAAGGGCGATGCTGCCGCTACTGTCTCTGGCTGCGTGTAGAGTAGACCTAATCCACGTAGAGATAGAACCTGTGCCACAAGATGAGTGACAAAACATGTTAGATCAATTCAAGTCATCAGTCTCAAGACAAAGTCGAGTCCCGAGTCTTAAGGCTCCAAGTCAAGTCTCAAGTTATTTTATTTTCTATCAAGTTGAGTCTCAAATCAAATTTGTACACAACTCTGAAAAAAAGCATATAAATAGCGTGTCTGGATTTGATTAGAGCTTTGATCGAAAATTCAAGCCTCATGCTTCCTGAGCAATACATTAAATACATTTTATGAGCACAAGTCCAAAAAAGCTCAAATGATTGTGCCGTTATCCAATATATAGGCTACTGCACATTACGCAGGACAGAAAAACATAAAAGCACATAGATGTAACTAGCTATGTGCTCTCTTGGGTAAATTATTGAAACTAGCTCTATTAGGCTAATCTTTTTGAGTGTGAACTGTATTTCTTTACTATATTGTATTAAACTGTATTATTATATTACGCACATCATTCAAACCATGATAAAGCAGAAAATATCATGTGATTATGGTGCAGCCTACAAAGTTACAAGCATAGGCTAGAGAATTTGAATTTAATTTTGAAATATAATAGTATAAATATAATAATATAATATTTGTATAATTAGTAGGCTGACGCATATATACCTTTCATAACATTTCCCTTCATGTTATTAGCCACCTCCTCTTTCTCTCTCCATTGTTGCGTCATTCCTTCCTCACTTTCAACAGGTAATTAAATGAGTTCCGTTGTCCTCATCTCCATCATTCTAATGACATGCGGAATAATATAGGACTAGAATTACATGCAGATGGCTTTCACTTCTCTTTACGAAGATTGAATGGATATGGGACTGAATAAATAACTGCTAACCACGTTCGCTCTTCTTTCGAACTACCCGTGAGTTCTATTGGCTGCTGTATTTAACGTTCAGAAAACAAGAGCTTTGCGTCCCTCTTCGAATTGTCTATTGGTAGAAGAAATGCAAAATGTAATGTCCAGCAAGCTATTGGGCGGCAGGGTGGCCTAGTGGTTAGAGTGTTGGACTAGTTCGAATCCCCGAGCTGACAAGGTACAAATCTGTATTTCTACCCCTGAACAGGCAGTTAGCCTTCATTGAAAATTAGAATTTGTTCTTAACTGACTTGCCTAGTAAAATAAAGGTACAATTAAAAAAATTCTAGGCTAGCTTTTCCAGCTAAGGGGCATTTTATTTAAAGGAGAGGCCAGTGGACCACAGGGACATGCATATTGGCAAGATATTAATTAGAAGCTTACTATGCATAACCCATAATGTATTAGTTCAATATAAGGCTAATTCTGCATTGAATTCATCACCTGAAAGAGGTAGGCTAGGACATCTATACAGTGCATTCGAAAAGTAGACCCCTTGACTTTTTCCATATTTTATTATGAAATAGCCTTATTCTAAAGCAATTGGCATCCACAATTGTTTATTCCATATTTAATAAAAATCAGACTTTGCTTTAGAGTTTTTTATTCAGCATAATATTGTAAATAATAAAACAAATTAAACTGGCATGGACAAAAATGAACCTAATAACCTAATATTTTGTTGCACAACCTTTAGAGGCAATCACTGCAATCAAATGTTTTCTGTAGCTCTCAATGAGACTTCTGCACCTGTTAACAGGTACTCAAGTGCATCCAGATTCCATTGATCATCCTTGAGATGTTTATTCAAATTGATTGGAGTCCACTTGTGGTAAATTCAATTGATTGGACATGATTTGGAAAGGCACACACCTGTCTATATAAGGTCCCACAGTTGACAGTGTATGTCAGAGCAGAAACCAAGTCATGAGGTCAAAAGAATTGTCCGTAGGACTCAGACAGGATTGTGTCGAGGCACAGATCTGGGGAAGGATACCAAAAAATGTCTGCAGCATTGAAGGTCCAAGAACACAGTGGCCTCCATCATTCTTAAATGAAGAAGTTTGAAACCACCAAGACCCTTCCTAGAGCTGGCCGCTCAGAGCAATTGGGGGAGAAGGGCCTTGGTCAGGGAGGTGACCAAGAGATGATCGTGGACTTCAGGAAACAGCAGAGGGAGCACCCCCCTATCCACATCGATTGGACCACAGTGGAGAAGGTGGAAAGCTTCAAGTTCCTCTGCGTACACATCACTGACTAACTGAAATGGTCCACCCACACAGAGTGTGGTGAAGAAGGCGCAACAATGCCTCTTCAACCTCAGGAGCCTAAAGCAATTTGGATTAACACCTAAAACCCTAAAACTTTTCTAGATGCACAATCGAGAGCATCCTGTTGGGCTGTATCACCGCCTGGTACGGCAACGGCACCCCTCACAACCGCAAAGCTCTCCAGAGGGTGGTGCAGTCTGCACAACGTATTACCGGGGGCAAACTTCCCACCCTCCAGGACACCTACAGCACCCGATGCCATCGGAAGGTCAAAAATATCATCAAGGACATCAACCACGCGAGTCACTGACTGTTCACCCCGCTATCATCCAGAAGACGAGGTCAGTACAGGTGCATCAAAGCAGGGACCGAGAGACTGAAAAACAGCTTCTATCTCAAGGCCATCAGACTGTTAAACAGCCATCACCAGCACATCAGAGGTGGCTGCCTATAGACATAGAGTAGGAATCACTGGCCACTTTAAGGAAATGAAACACGAGCCACTTTAATAATGTCTCTGTATCTAGCATTACTTATCTCATATGTATAAACTCTATACTATTCTATGGTATCTTAGTCCCTTTAATTGTGTGTAAATATTGCATCACCCATCTCATGTGTATATACTGTATTCTTTACTATTCCACTGTTTCTTAGTCAAATTCCACTCTGACATATATGTATAGATATTCCTAATCAATTCCTTACTTAGATTTACGTGTATTTTGGGTATATGTTGTGAAACTGTTAGATGTTACTTATTAGATATTACTGCACTGTCGGAGCTAGAAGCACCCGCAATAACATCTGCTAAACAAGTGTATGTGACCAATAAAACTATTTTATTTGATCCCGATGGTCACTCTGGCAGAGCTTCAGAGTTCTGCTGTGGAGAACCTTCCAGAGGATAACCATTTCTGCAGCACTCCACCAAATCAGGTCTTTATGGTAGAGTGACCAGACGGAAGCCACTCCAAGCCCGCTTAGAGTTTGCCAAAAGAAAGGACTCTGAACGTGAGAAACAAGATTCTCAGGTCTGATGAAACCAAGATTGAACTCTTTGGCCTGAATGCCAAGCGTCACATCTGGAGGATACCTGGCACCATCCCTACGGTGAAGCATGGTGGTGACAGCATCATGCTGTGGGGATGTTTTTCAGCGGCAGGGACTGGGTTACTAGCCAGGATCGAGGGAAAGATGAACTGAGCAAGGTACAGAGAGATCCTTGATGAAAACCTGCTCCAGATTGAGATGGTTAGGGATGAGTTGGACCGCAGACTCAAGGAAAAGCAGCCAGGTGAAGCTGGTTGAAAGAATACTAAGAGTGCGCAAAGCTGTCATCAAGGCAAAGGGGGGCTACTTTGAAGAATCTCACATATAAAATATATTTTCATTTGTTTAACACTTTTTTGGTTACTACATTATTCCATGTGTCTTATTTCATAGTTTTGATGTTTTATTCTACAATGTAGAAAATAGTAAAAATAAAGAAAAACCCTTGAATGAGTAGGTGTTTCCAAACTTTTGACTGGTCCTCTATATACAGACGTGCTCAAATTTGTTGGTACCCCTCCACAAAATTCAAAGAATGCACAATTTCCTCTGAAATAACTTGAAACTGACAAAAGCAATTGGCATCCACAATTGTTTATTCCATATTTAATAGAAATCAGACTTTGCTTTTGATTTTTTTTATTCAACATATTGTAAATAATAAAACAAATTAAACTGGCATGGACAAAAATGATGGGACCCATAACCTAATATTTTGTTGCACAACCTTTAGAGGCAATCACTGCAATCAAATGTTTTCTGTAGCTCTCAATGAGACTTCTGCACCTGTTAACAGGTAGTTTGGCCCACTCTTCCTGAGCAAACTGCTTCCGGTTTGATGGGTGCCTTCTCCAGACTGCAAGATTCAGCTCTTTCCATACATGTTAGATAGGATTCAGAACAGGCCTCATAGAAGGCCACTTCAGAAAAGTCCAATGTTTTGTTCTTATCCATTCTTGGGTGCTTTTAGCTGTGTGTTTTGGGTCATTATCCTGTTGGAGGACCCATGACCTGCGACTGAGACAGAGCTTTCTGACACTGGGCAGTACGTTTTGTTCCACAATGCCATGATAGTCTTGAGATTTCATTGTGCCCTGCACAGATTCAAGGCACCCTGTGCCAGGCACAGCGAAACAGCCCCAAAACAGAACCGAGCCTTCTCCATGTTTCACTGTAGGTATGGTGTTCTTTTCTTTGTGAGCTTAATTTTTTCATCTGTGAACATAAAGCTGATGCGACTTGCCAAAAAGCTCCAGTTGACTCATCTGTACAAAGGACATTCTCCCAGAAGAATTGTGGCTTGTCAATATGCATTTTAGCAAATTCCAGTCCGTCTTTGTTTTTCTTTCAAAAGTGGAGTCCTCCTGGGGTCTTCTTCCATGGAGCCCACTGTCGCTCAAAAAGCGACGGATGGTGCGATCAGAAACTGACGTATCTTCAGCTTGGATCTCTTTGGCAGTTATCCGTGGTTCTTTTTCTGCCATTCACACTCTCCTTCTGTTCAATCTGGGGTTGACTTTCCCCTTGCGGCCGCGCCCAGGGAGGTTGGCTACAGATCCAAACTTAAACTTCTTAATAATATTTACAACTGTTGTCACAGGAACATCAAGCTGCTTGGAGATGGTCTTGTAGCCTTTAACCTTTACCATGCTTGTCTATTATTGTCTTTCTGATCTCCTCAGACAAATCTTTCCTTTGCTTTCTCTGGTCCATGTTCAGTGTGGTGCACACAATGATACCAAACAGCACAGTGACTACTTTACTCTGGTCCATGTTCAGTGTGGTGCACACAATGATACCAAACAGCACAGTGACTACTTTACTCTGGTCCATGTTCAGTGTGGTGCACACAATGATACCAAACAGCACAGTGACTACTTTACTCTGGTCCATGTTCAGTGTGGTGCACACAATGATACCAAACAGCACAGTGACTACTTTACTCTGGTCCATGTTCAGTGTGGTGCACACAATGATACCAAACAGCACAGTGACTACTTTACTCTGGTCCATGTTCAGTGTGGTGCACACAATGATACCAAACAGCACAGTGACTACTTTACTCTGGTCCATGTTCAATGTGGTGACCACAATGATACCAAACTGCTCAGTGACTACTTTACTCTGGTCCATGTTCAGTGTGGTGGACACAATGATACCAAACAGCACAGTGACTACTTTACTCTGGTCCATGTTCAGTGTGGTGACCACAATGATACCAAACAGCTCAGTGACTACTTTAGTGTGGTCCATGTTCAGTGTGGCACACAATGATACCAAACAGCACAGTCACTACTTTACTCTGGTCCATGTTCAGTGTGGTGCACACAATGATACCAAACAGCACAGTGTGTCCATGTTCTACTTTACTTTCTGGTCCATGTTCAGTGTGGTGTGATACCAAACAGCACAGTGACTACTTTACTCTGGTCCATGTTCACAATGATACCAAACAGCACAGTGACTACTTTACTCTGGTCCATGTTCAGTGTGGTGCACACAATGATACCAAACAGCACAGTGACTACTTTACTCTGGTCCATGTTCAGTGTGGTGACTTTACTCTGGTCCATGTTCAGTGACCACAATCAGATACCAAACAGCACAGTGACTACTTTACTCTGGTCCATGTTCAGTGTGGTGCACACAATGATACCAAACAGCTCAGTGACTACTTTACTCTGGTCCATGTTCAGTGTGGTGACCACAATGATACCAAACAGCACAGTGACTACTTTACTCTGGTCCATGTTCAGTGTGGTGACCACAATGATACCAAACAGCACAGTGACTACTTTACTCTGGTCCATGTTCATGGTGAGCACAATGATGCACAGTGACTACTTTACTCTGGTCCATGTTCACAATGATACCAAACAGCACAGTGACTACTTTACTCTGGTCCATGTTCAGTATGGCACAGTGACTACTTTACTCTGGTCCATGATGACCACAATGATACCAAACAGCACAGTGACTACTTTACTCTGGTCCATGTTCAGTGTGGTGACACACAATGATACCAAACAGCACAGTGACTACTTTACTCTGGTCCATGTTCAGTGTGGTGACCACATGATACCAAACAGCACAGTGACTACTTTACTCTGGTCCATGTTCTGGTCCATGTTCAGTCAGTGTGGTGCACACAATGATACCAAACAGCACAGTGACTACTTTACTCTGGTCCATGTTCAGTGTGGTGACACAATGATACCAAACAGCACAGTGACTACTTTACTCTGGTCCATGTTCAGTGTGGTGACCACAATGATACCAAACAGCACAGTGACTACTTTTCTCCATTTAAATAGGCTGAATGACTGATTACAAGATTGGAGAGGTGTGTGATACTAATTAGTTTGAAATATCACTATAATCCAATTATTTATTATTTTTTTCTAAGGGGTAGCAACAAATATGTCCAGGCCATTTTAGAATATCTTTGTAGAATAAGCAATAATTCATCTCTTTTCACAGCTTCTTTGCTTTATTCTATGACATACCAAAGGCATGCAAGTATACATGATAAAATAGCTTTTAATTGCATCCCTTTTCAGGAGGAATGAAGCACTATTTTAATGAACTGTAAGGGTACCAACAAATTTGGGCACGTCTGTATATCAATTTTGAACAGGATTATCTTTTTGGATGCAATTTGAATGGAATTGATGAGAGAGAGAGGAAGACTGCTTGTGAATGCTCTGATTTAAAGCAACGATAGGCTGTTTCAAAACTCTGCAGCTGCAATAATTAAAAAAACAAGGTGGCCCCGAAAGCCAGATGGAGATGTGTAAATTAGACGCACATTCGGTCCATATATTACTGTAGCATAGACTATACTGCAGCAAATATAGGCCTACATGTCACAAGGAAAAAAGTTACCATGATGAGATGATAGGTCTACATGCATTGGGAACTGCGCTCCATACTGAGATGGTCTGTCTGACCCAACCATGAGCGTTGATGACTGATCATGCAGAGAACAGAGCGAAGGCAGTAGAGAATATATATTTGGACTTGCATATAATTTAACAGTTCCATGTCACGTCACTATTTACATTCATAATTTATTATAATTGA
This sequence comes from Oncorhynchus nerka, assembly GCF_034236695.1. Lineage (NCBI taxonomy): Eukaryota > Metazoa > Chordata > Actinopteri > Salmoniformes > Salmonidae > Oncorhynchus > Oncorhynchus nerka. The sequence goes on along the minus strand of NC_088401.1, from coordinate 18,993,252 downwards.
CCGTTTCCACACAGTTATATATCACGGGAAAAGTGAGTGGTTTCGGGCAGTAAATCTCGATAACCGGACGTCCTCCAGAAATTGTCATAATTACTGTGTAAGTCTATGTAAGGGGGTGAGAACTATGAGCCTCCTAGGTTTTGTATTTTAGTCAATAAACCCAGAGGAGGACAGAAGCTAGCTATCCTCCGGCTACACCGTTGCGCTGTTGAGGCTACTGTAGACCTTCTTTGTTTTAATCAATTATTTGGTAACGTGAATATATTTAGTATGGTTTTATCTAAAACTAGCTTTTTTAATGTTACACTATTTTCATGAAATTCACTGAGGATGGTCCTTCCCTTCCTCCTCTGAGGAGCCTCCACTGATATATATGAGTAAGAACATTTGAGAAAGAGAGAGGTGGGGAGAGAGAGCAAGAGATGTAAAACACTAGCGAGTTGGGGGAGAGAGAGAGAGATGGGGAGAGAGTGAGAAACTGCACGTAGTCAAAGAAAGGGTAATGCCCTAATACAAACACACAGGAATAGCTCCGCCAGGCATACAGGCTACTCTGACAAACTGATAACTTTAATGACAGAGTTAAAGTCCTTTTCTCTGTCAGGCACACAAATCCACTATAGCCTCTCAGACGATTAGCAGCACATTTGTCATCTCGAGAGCTCAGAGAGCAGAGGGCCTTTGAACTTCACTAGAGGCATCCTGACTGCTGCCACCAGGATGTAGTTCACGTGTCTCCCTAAAGACCCTCTACGCCCACACACAGCTTTTACTATGGATGCCGAAATTCCAGAGCAGGGCAACATTATCAATTTATGAGTCAAGTACAGCCTTTTGGCGCAAGAGCTCGTGGTGGGGTCATCAATATTGCAAGATCAATTACGTCAGGTTACACATTGCCCTACAAATTACGCTAAAACTCAAACTCTGACATTGCTAGATCATGCATGATCTCTACACCATGCCTATTCGCCCTAAATAGACAGTTATATTAATAAATATACAGGCTATATTAATTATAGCCTGTGACCCTTATAATAATTGACATGTCACTGCCCTACATTCACAGAATAATGTAGCCCATTGCACATATTAATAGAACAATTGTAGTTAATCCATCTTGCTTTAAGTAGAGTGGGTGAGCAACAAAAAATGCCGCCTGTGCGCGGGCTGCAGGCAGTGCACAAACACAACACAGCCTATTCTACACACGCAGACACAACACTGATGGCAAGCGCGATCAATCAAAGTTCCTCAGTGTCTCTTCCCGTTACTGATGGGTTGGTTGACCTACATCTGTTTAACGATTCTATTTCCCAGCCTGCATCGATAGCAACAATATTATAACCCAACTTAGTTCCAACACTTTCTACATCAAATGCATTTAGTCCGTTCCAGTAAACAATAAATCAACCGGTTCCAAGCCATGCAGTGGCCAAATGGAGTGTGCAAAAATAGGCTATAATTTTAATTAAAGAATCGGGCCTTGGACACAGAACTCTTAAAAAGCCCTTGTGCTTCATCATTATAATCTATTGAGTGTCCACTAGTGGTGGCCGGCCGCTATGTCCAGTCAGTGGTTCGACCATTTGGATTAACGCAATTCCACACACACATACATATATATGTATAAAAAAAAAACATTAAATTAGGGGCAAATATAAACAGTTTGGCAAGAAATATTCAGAATCTTATGAGTTATAAAAGCATAGTAAATACCCTCACCAGCAGTCAGAAATGTAATAGATTAATCTGGCAGCATGTCCCGTTAGATACTCCTCCTGTTCGCGCTGCCATCTGTGTCCCTGGCGGTCTGGCCACTCTAAACAATCCACCGCGGGGGGCGGGATACGCCGTCAGCCTCCGCCAATCAGCATTCAGCAAGGATTTAATAAGTAGTGGGTGTTCCTATTGTCAAATTGCAGCCCTTGAAAGGCATGAGTGACATCGAGGTTCCCTGTCGGGCATGGATAGGGCGGGGTCTCAGGGTGTGTAGGGGAGGCTACAGCGGGTTTACCATTTTATGCAATCCAGTCCCCATGTCGTGTTAACGTCAAAGGCTTAAAAGAAACACATTTTGGGGGATGGAGGATTTGGCCTACAGTTTAAAATGGTCTTATAACTGGGGCATCTTTTGAGAGTTTTTTGGGAGCAATTGGCACGTGGCAGTGGTGGGTTTAATGATAGAGCTGGACTGATTCCATTCTAGCAGCTTTAGTAACTGACTGGGATGACTGCTTGCTTTAGGGATGCACAAGCTTTGAACTAGGCAATGGGGGCAGACTATATTTTGGGAGAGGGCAACCTCATCTTCTGTGTAAGTGTGTGAGAGAGAGAAAGACAGAGGGCAGAGAACCAGTAATGACAGATCTTAGAGATTAAAAAATGAAATAAATAAAAAGGAGGACGAACTGGGATTGTTCCATTATTGAAGACACTCTTCTATTCCTGGAAGAGAACATAACCTGGAAAAAAGCACTCACACAGAGACAGACAGAGAGAGAGGGAGAGGGACAGACAGACAGACAGACAGCAAGACAGCAAGACAGAGAGACAGACAGACAGACAGACAGACAGACAGACAGACAGACAGACAGACAGACAGACAGACAGACAGAGAGAGGGACAGACAGACACAAAGAGACAGCAAGACAGAGAGACAGACACAAAGAGACAGCAAGACAGAGAGAAACCCCAATGTCAACATTACCACTTTTATTGTCAGGATACTTGCGTCATGTAAAATATTTCAATACAGTAAAAATGCATGTTCCATATGCCATCCTCTACACAATGTGTTGGTTTGTCATCAGGAAGATAAGGCTTTGCCCACAGCGATAAAAACGGAAGCTCTCTCTCAGCACAACAGAAGCTACTTCGCCACTTTTTGTTTTGTGTGAAAACAAAACAGATTAAATTATAAACTACTAAAATCTTATTTTTTAAAATTCCTTTGTTGTTTTTGTTTGTTTTTTCTCAATAAAGCCCTCAACCAGAGCTGTGGGCGGGGCCCCACAAACTCCCAGAATGCTCCTGTCAGCAGCTCAATTCGGTCCCCAACGAAGATGCCCATGGAAGGGCGGACAGACACAAAGACAGACAGATGGGAAGACACACAGACAGACAGAGGGACAGAGACAGTCACATAGTAGCTTTAGTCTCATCGACGCTTCAACAGGAAGAGGGGAATCCGGCTGGAAAGGGGTAGAGCATTGGTGGAGGGGTAAGGAGAGAAGGAAAGGAGGGTAAGGGAAGAGGGGAGCCCCGGTTCCACCTTCTGTTTGTTGATCTTGTGGCTGTAGTTAAGTTCCAGTTCTGAAGGTTAACTTTGTAATGGTCACAAACTTGCAGCGACGATAACTTGAACCACAGAGGAAGGAACGAGGTAAACAACAAACTGACAGCATCTGTTCTTCCTTCTCCATCTTTCTCTTGGTTTAGTCTCCATGTGTTGGTCATGGTTGAATTGAAGTCATGTTGTGTCATGGCTGATGTTGTTGCGTTATGTCTTGTTCTGTCATGGCTGATGTTGTCGCATTATGTCATGTTCTGTCATGGCTGATGTTGTTGCGTTATGTCATGTTCTGTCATGGCTGATGTTGTCGCGTTATGTCATGTTCTGTCATGGCTGATGTTGTTGCGTTATGTCTTGTTCTGTCATGGCTGATGTTGTCGTTATGCGTTATGTCATTTCTGTTCTGTCATGGCTGATGTTGTTGCGTTATGTCATGTTCTGTCATGGCTGATGTTGTTGTTCTGTTATGTCTTGTTCTGTCATGGCTGATGTTGTTGCGTTATGTCATGTTCTGTCATGGCTGATGTTGTTGCGTTATGTCATGTTCTGTCATGGCTGATGTTGTTGCGTTATGTCATGTTCTGTCATGGCTGATGTTGTTGCGTTATGTCTTGTTCTGTCATGGCTGATGTTGTTGCGTTATGTCATGTTCTGTCATGGCTGATGTTGTTGCGTTATGTCATGTTCTGTCATGGCTGATGTTGTTGCGTTATGTCATGTTCTGTCATGGCTGATGTTGTTGCGTTATGTCTTGTTCTGTCATGGCTGATGTTGTTGCGTTATGTCTTGTTCTGTCATGGCTGATGTTGTTGCGTTATGTCATGTTCTGTCATGGCTGATGTTGTTGCGTTATGTCTTGTTCTGTCATGGCTGATGTTGTTGCGTTATGTCATGTTCTGTCATGGCTGATGTTGTTGCGTTATGTCATGTTCTGTCATGGCTGATGTTGTATGTCATGTTCTGTGCTGTTATGTCATGTTCTGTCATGGCTGATGTTGTTGCGTTATGTCATGTTCTGTCATGGCTGATGTTGTTGCGTTATTCATGTTCTGTCATGTTCTGTCTGTCATGGCTGATGTTGTTGCGTTATGTCATGTTCTGTCATGGCTGATGTTGTTGCGTTATGTCATGTTCTGTCATGGCTGATGTTGTTGCGTTATGTCATGTTCTGTCATGGCTGATGTTGTTGCGTTATGTCATGTTCTGTCATGGCTGATGTTGTTGCGTTATGTCATGTTCTGTCATGGCTGATGTTGTTGCGTTATGTCATGTTCTGTCATGGCTGATGTTGTTGCGTTATGTCATGTTCTGTCATGGCTGATGTTGTTGCGTTATGTCATGTTCTGTCATGGCTGATGTTGTTGCGTTATGTCATGTTCTGTCATGGCTGATGTTGTTGCGTTATGTCATGTTCTGTCATGGCTGATGTTGTTGCGTTATGTCATGTTCTGTCATGGCTGATGTTGTTGCGTTATGTCATGTTCTTTTAGAATGGGTATATTGTATTAACATACTGGGCTAAAGGACTGCTGCAGTGAGGGTGGACCGGTGGGCTGTTGCCATGGACACACCCACTTCCCTTAGTACATTCTCCCTAGCGGGCATGGCGAGGGGTGGGTAGAGGTCAGGGGTCAGTAGCGGTGGGTCTGGTGTGAGTACTGCGGGGGCTGCTGGGAGGTAGAGGAGTATCCAATGCTGCTTTGGGGCAGTGATGTGCTTGGTCCGGGGTTCTGGTAGGCAGCATGTGGATTGGAGCGCTGACAGATAAATAAGGTAACTTATCAGACTCTTAATTTCCCATTTAGGTTTTTACAATGTGGTGGGATAACCCAGAAATGAGCTAAATCATGCTGTATATGGTATTGCGTGTGTGTACCATACCTGATAGTCTGAGGTCATGAGGCCACTTGAGGTAGTGACTGGCGGGATCACTCGCACCTTCTTTAGGGGCGGGCCCTGGGCATGGCTGTTGTCAGGGTTACCAGTGTGCCCCGCCCCATTGGTGTGGTTGTTCCCCTGCTGCTGCTGGTTCTTCTGGAAAATGAAACACCCACCCAAGCATCCATCAACGGATAACCATACACTAACACACACTGGAAATACACTCAAATGTTTCGCTTAAAAGACCCAATGCAGACATTTTTATATATTATATCAATATCAATTTTGTATCAATATCAAATCATTTCTGGGTAACAATTAAGTAACTAACTGGAATACATTTCCTAGATTTCCAAGAATTTTGCTAGGACTGTCTGGGAGTGGTCTGAGTGGCGAGGGGAAAACTGAAAAACAAGCGGTTATTGGCAGAGAGGTTTGGAACCCTCTGTTATTGGTCTATTAACCAATTTACCACAGTGACGTCACCATGGAAAGCTGAAACTAAATCCCATTACAAACCTGCTAATAACAAGTTTGTGTAGAAATGATACAAAAGAGAGAGAGAAAAAAATACACTGGGCCTTTAAAAACTTTTCAACTACATTTGACTAAACACACACACACACACACACACACACACACACACACACACACACACACACACACTAAAAGTTTGGATAAACCTACTCATTCAAGTTTTTCTTTATTTAAATTTTTTCTACATTGTAGAATAATAGTGAAGACAAAACTACAAAATAACACATATGGAATAATGTAGTAAACAAAAAAAGTGCTAAACAAATCAAAATATTATATATATTATATACATATGAGATTCTTCAAAGTAGCCACCCTTTGCCTTAATGACAGCTTTGCACACTCTTGGCATTCTCTCAACCAGCTTCACCTGGAATGCTTTTCCAACAGTCTTGAAGGAGTTCCCACATATGCTCAGCACTTGTTGGCTGATTTTCCTTCACTCTGCGGTCCAACTCATCCCAAACCATCTCAATTGGGTTGAGGTCGGGTGATTGTGGAGGCTAGGTCATTTGATGTAGCACTCCATCAGTCTCCTTCTTGGTCAAATAGCCCTTGCACAGCCTGGAGGTGTGTTTTGGGCCATTGTCCTGTTGAAAAACAAATGATAGTCCCACTAAAGCCCAAAGCAGATAGGATGGCGTATCACTGCACAATGCTGTGGTAGCCATGCTGGTTAAGTGTGCCTCTAAATAAATCACTGACAGGGTCACCAGCAAAGCACCATCACACCTCCTCCTCCATGCTTCACGGTGGGGACCACACATGCAGAGATTATCCATTCACCTACTCTGCATCTCACAAAGACATGGTGGTTGAAACCAAAAATCTCAAATTTGGACTCATCAGACCAAAGGACAGATTTCCACCAGTCTAATGTCCATTGCTCGTGTTTCTTGGCCCAAGCAAGTCTTCTTATTGGTGTCCTTTAGTAGTGGCTTCTTCGCAGCAACTCGACCATGAGGGACTGATTCACGCAGTCTCCTCTGAACAGTTGATGTTGAGATGTGTCTGTTACTTGAACTCTGTGAATAATATATTTTGGCTTCACTTTCTGAGGCTGGTAACTCTAATGAACTTATCCTCTGCAGTAGAGGTACCTCTGGGTCTTCCTTTCCTGTGATGGTCCTCATGGTAGCCAGTTTCATCATAGCGCTTGATGGTTTTTGCGACTGCACTTGAAGAAACGTTCAAAGTTCTTGACATTTTCCAGATTGACTGACCTTCACAACACAACTGATTGTCTCAAACGCATTAAGGAAAGAAATTCCACAAATTCTCTTTTAACAAGGCACAGCTGTTAATGGAAAGGCATTCCAGGGGACTACCTCGTGAAGCTGGTTGAGAGAATGCCAAGAGTGTGCAAAGCTTTCATCAAGGCAAAGGATGGCTACTTCAAAGAATATAAAATACACTTTTTTGGATATTACATGATTGCATATGTATTATTTCATAGTTTTGATGTCTTCACTGTTATTCTACAATGTAGAAAATAGTCAAATAAATAAATAATTAAAACCTGGAATGAGTAGGTGTGTCTAAACTTTTGACTGGTACTATATATATATATATATACATACACATACACACACATATATACAGTATATATGAGGCACTCACATTTCTGACTTTCTCTGCCTTGTCCTCTGGCTCCTCCTCTGTCAGGAACTCCCTCTTTGGGTAGGGGATCTGGCAGCCTGCAAACACACTGAGTGAGAAATACAAAGAGTTATCAATCACTTATCTTACAGGATATACCCCCACATAACCCCAGACATGTAGTAATAAATGTGCAACTCCGTTCTGCCACCTCTGGTCTCCTGGCGTCCCACCCCTACCGGGGGTCATCTCCCACTCAGCCCAGTAAAAGCTATTTTCTGTCCTGGCACCCCAATGGTGGAACAAGCTTCCCCTTAACGTCATGGCAGCTGCCAATCTTCCAGAAATGGTTTGAAACCCTACTTCTTTCAAAGCAGTGGAGGCTCCTCAGAGGAGGACCATCCTCCTCAGTGAATTTCATAAAAATGTTAGTTATCCTTTTCAGATAAAACTATACTAAATATAATCACGTCACCAAATAACTGATTAAAACACACTATTTTGCAAAGAAGGTCTACAGTAGCCTCAACAGCACTCTGTAGGGTAGCACCATGGTGTAGCCGGAGGACAGCTAGCTTCCGTCCTCCTCTGGGTACATTGACCTCAATACAAAACCTAGGAGGATCATGGTTCTCACCCCCTTCCATAGACTTACACAGTAATTATGACAACTTCCGGAGACAACTTCCGGAGGGCGTCCTACAGCCTATCAGAGCTCTTGCAGCATGAACTGACATGTTGTCCACCCAATCAAAGGATCAGAAAATTAATCTAGTACTGAAAGCATAAGCTACTGCTAGCTAGCACAGCAGTGGATAAAATGTGGTGAGTTATTGACTCGGAGAGAAAGACAATAGTTGAACAGTTTTGAACACAAGTTCTTCCAAAATGAGACCTGAGACAGATTGAAAGTGAAAAGAAATGACACTTACTTTGCTAGCAAATGCAGCTAGCTAATTTAGCCTAATGAAACAACCTGCTCCAACAGAGGGATGCTATGTTAGCTAGCTGGCTATGACTTTCCAACACAACACTGGAACTCCAAGTCAAGGTAAGCTTTTGGTATTACTACTGCGTGGCCCGCCGGTGTAACTGCATACTGACTATACACTAACACGTTAGTTCTGTTAGCTATGCTGACTAAGACGTTACTTTAGCTAATATGGTGACAACGATGTAGGCTGTTTGTAGAGGTTTGGCTTGGAAAGTTTTTTTCGCCGGGTCACATACAGCTGATTTGCTGTGCATTAAAGTTCACAAGCAAAGGGAAGGAATACAGCGTGGGAGTTTATGCATGATCAGGGGTGTATTCATTCCGCCGATTCTGTTGAAAAACATTTCTTAAACGGAAGCAAACGGAACAAAAACGGGGATAAACATACCTGTCCAATAGAAACTCTTGTTTTCAATGGACTAATGATTACACCCTATATCAGCTAGATGCAGGCATGAGTGTGCAAGGCGGTATTGAATGGCACTGTCTGTCACCTCAAATTAGTCTCTCGACCCGTTTGCTCCGACATTGTAAACTTTCATTCATAGGCTAGGTTGTAGCAACCTCATGATGAGTATAGGGAAAATTGGAGTATCATGTAGTAGCTTAAACCGATCGCTGTACATTGAACTGGGTGAATGGAATATGAATGAAAGTCATCCAATATGCTGTAATAGAAATAAGGCCATGATCAGACCTGCCAACCCTGTCCAACTGTACCAGATGGGCATGGCAAATTGGAGATTCATGTGCTTAGACAAACATTATGCATCACACCTAGTTCAGTTAGTCCTCTGAAAAGGTATTTACAACACAAATAAAATATTCATACTGATAAGTACAGAACATATAATATAAATATATGTTTTGTAGAATTAGCACAGATTGTCTGTATGTTTATTCCATTACATGTACAGTATAGAATGGAGATAATTATCTATAACGTTTTTCTTAGCACATGCCCCCAAGTTTAGTCTCTATAGCAGAGGAACGCTAGTCACCTCTCAAACAGGGCCAATCACTAGGGCCAGCACACAAGTACTGGCTTTTTAGACACGGTTCCTAATCAACACTAAAAGCAAAATCATTTTGAAAACATAAAAACAAATGATCACATCGACACAGACTGGCTACACAAAGCTCAAGTAGGCTACCACAAAGAGAATCTGAAGGCTGTTCAGTAGGCTACCACAAAGAGAATCTGAAGGCTGTTCAGTAGGCTACCGCAAAGGGAATCTGAACGCTGTTCAGTAGGCTACCGCAAAGAGAATCTGAAGGCTGTTCAGTAGGCTACCGCAAAGGGAATCTGAAGGCTGTTCAGTAGACTACCGCAAAGAGAATCTGAAGGCTGTTCAGTAGACTACCGCAAAGAGAATCTGAAAGCTGTTCAGTAGGCTACCGCAAAGGGAATCTGAAGGCTGTTCAGTAGGCTACCACAAAGGGAATCTGAAGGCTGTTCAATAGGTTACCGCAAAGGGAATCTGAATGCTGTTCAGTAGGCTACCGCAAAGGGAATCTGAAGGCTGTTCAGTAGCCTACCACAAAGGGAATCTGAAGGCTGTTCAGTAGGCTACCGCAAATGAATCTGAAGGCTGGTCAGTAGGCTACCGCAAAGGGAATCTGAAGGCTGTTCAGTAGGCTACCACAAAGGGAATCTGAAGGCTGTTCAGTAGGCTACCACAAAGGGAATCTGAAGGCTGTTCAGTAGGCTACCACAAAGGGAATCTGAAGGCTGTTCAGTAGGCTACCACAAAGGGAATCTGAACGCTGTTCAGTAGGCTACCGCAAAGAGAATCTGAAGGCTGTTCAGTAGACTACCGCAAAGAGAATCTGAAGGCTGTTCAGTAGGCTACCACAAAGGGAATCTGAATGCTGTTCAGTAGACTACCGCAAAGGGAATCTGAACGCTGTTCAGTAGACTACCGCAAAGGGAATCTGAACGCTGTTCAGTAGACTACCGCAAAGGGAATCTGAACGCTGTTCAGTAGACTACCGCAAAGGGAATCTGAACGCTGTTCAGTAGGCTACCGCAAAGGTAATCTGAACGCTGTTCAGTAGGCTACCGCAAAGGGAATCTGAACGCTGTTCAGTAGGTTACCGCAAAGGGAATCTGAACGCTGTTCAGTAGGTTACCGCAAAGGGAATCTGAACGCTGTTCAGTAGACTACCGCAAAGAGAATCTGAACGCTGTTCAGTAGGCTACCGCAAAGAGAATCTGAACGCTGTTCAGTAGGCTACCGCAAAGGGAATCTGAAGGCTGTTCAGTAGGCTACCGCAAAGAGAATCTGAACGCTGTTCAGTAGGCTACCGCAAAGGTAATCTGAACGCTGTTCAGTAGGCTACCGCAAATGGAATCTGAACGCTGTTCAGTAGGCTACCACAAAGAGAATCTGAACGCTGTTCAGTAGGCTACCGCAAAGGGAATCTGAAGGCTGTTCAGTAGGCTACCACAAAGGGAATCTGAAGGCTGTTCAGTAGGCTACCACAAAGGGAATCTGAAGGCTGTTCAGTAGGCTACCGCAAAGAGAATGTGAACGCTGTTCAGTAGGCTACCGCAAAGGGAATCTGAAGGCTGTTCAGTAGACTACCGCAAAGAGAATCTGAACGCTGTTCAGTAGGCTACCGCAAAGGGAATCTGAACGCTGTTCAGTAGGCTACCGCAAAGGGAATCTGAACGCTGTTCAGTAGGCTACCACAAAGGGAATCTGAACGCTGTTCAGTAGGCTACCACAAAGGGAATCTGAACGCTGTTCAGTAGACTACCACAAAGGGAATCTGAACGCTGTTCAGTAGACTACCGCAAAGAGAATCTGAACGCTGTTCAGTAGGCTACCGCAAAGGGAATCTGAACGCTGTTCAGTAGGCTACCGCAAAGAGAATCTGAACGCTGTTCAGTAGACTACCACAAAGGGAATCTGAACGCTGTTCAGTAGGCTACCACAAAGGGAATCTGAAGGCTGTCCAGTAGGTTACCGCAAAGGGAATCTGAACGCTGTTCAGTAGGCTACCGCAAAGAGAATCTGAACGCTGTTCAGTAGGCTACCACAAAGGGAATCTGAAGGCTGTCCAGTAGGCTACCGCAAAGAGAATCTGAACGCTGTTCGCTAGAAGAGTCTGTTTCAGCCTATGTAAAGGTGTCTATTGTATGTTCTTAGGTTATATAAAGGGAATTTCAGCTTTTAGGAAATTGATAAAATCTAAAATGTCAGTAGGCAAAGGCACGCTTTCAGTAGCATTGCCTCTAGGGAATCTAACGCTGTACAGTAGACACTCATTCATTCTTCATCGCTGCTGTCTTCTAAACTCAACTCCATTTAATTCCAAGATGTTTATATTTATTTTTGATTATACTTTTGCTAAGGGCTGAAGGCTTACGTGGATCATAATTATACGGTTAGTAGGCTATCAGGTTGCGAATCTCCTCAGTAATGTTACATGGATCATAATTACTGTTAGTCTATCAGGTTGCGTTCTCAGTAGGTTACGTGGAATCATAATTACTGTTAGTCTATCAGGTTGAAGGTTCTCCTCGAATCTAATGTTCAGTGGATCAGAATTACTGTTAGTCTATCAGGAATCTGAAGGCTTCTCCTCAAAGAGAATGTTACATGGATCATAATTACTGTTAGTCTATAAAGTGTCTATTGTATTTCTTTCGTAATGTTACATGGATGATAAATTACTAAAGTCTATCAGGCATTTTGCGTTCTCCTCGTAATGTTACATGGATCATAATTACTCATTCATTCTTCATCAGGTTCTAAACTCAACTCCATTTAATTCCAAGATGTTTATATTTATTTTTGATTATACTTTTGTAATGCTTTTTGTTACGTGGATCATAATTACTGTTAGTCTATCAGGTTGCGTTCTCCTCGTAATGTTACGTGGATCATAATTACTGTTAGTCTATCAGGTTGCGTTCTCCTCGTAATGTTACATGGATCATAATTACTGTTAGTCTATCAGGTTGCGTTCTCCTCGTAATGTTACATGGATCATAATTACTGTTAGTCTATCAGGTTGCGTTATCCTCGTAATGTTACATGGAAAATACAACTAATGGGACGCAGAATTAAATGTTTTTCACACTCGCACAAATGCGAACAGTTATTTTTCGTACTTGTATTTCAATTCTTTCACTAGCAAATGCGAGTGAACTGCTGGCACATTAGAGCCCACTGAATGTCCATCTTATGTTCGCTAACGTTAGTTTCAACCAATGTGTTTACCTTTCCACAACACACAGAGTCGAAAAGGGATTTGTCCATGTGTTTAGGTACAGCTGACAGTCCGCAAACTCAGCATCACAACAAACAGGAGGGACAGACACGAGGAAGCTACGTTGAATAATGATGTATTCATCTCCATGTCCGTTGACACAAACTCCGTACATGTCTGTGTTGCAGCTCGAGAATCTGGATGTTAGATTTACTCAGTGGATACTTTTTTTCTTCTTCATGTATTTAAAAAAAATACAAAAATAACAGGCCTTTTTCATTTCTGCATACTTTTAACTCGGATCTCGTACCTGCGTACATGGACAGAGAACACAAAATGTGTGCATGATGGCCGGTCTGCATGCCCATGAAAACAAAACTTGTCTCCCTTATCTGAAGCGGCCCTGACCATCACTGCTTCAAAGATTATTTTAAATAAATTCTCCCCCAAAAACGGCACTTGTCTTTTCTTACTAGCACTGACATTGCATGCAACTACTTTACTGAAGCCATCTTAAGATGAATTAACTTAAGTCGCTCTGGATAAGTGTCAGCTAAATGACTAGAAATGTCAAATGTAATACGTGTTATGTGGTAATACATGTAGTAATACCTGTTATGTGGTAATACATGTAGTAATACCTGTTATGTGGTAATACATGTAGTAATACATGTAGTAATACCTGTTATGTGGTAATACATGTAGTAATACCTGTTATGTGGTAATACATGTAGTAATACCTGTTATGTGGTAATACATGTAGTAATACCTGTTATGTGGTAATACATGTAGTAATACCTGTTATGTGGTAATACATGTAGTAATACCTGTTATGTGGTAATACATGTAGTAATACCTGTCATGTGGTAATACATGTAGTATTACGTGTATAAAAACGTGTTATGTGGTAATACATGTAGTAATACCTGTTATGTGGTAATACATGTAGTATTACGTGTATAAAAACGTGTTATGTGGTAATACATGTAGTATTACGTGTATAAAAACGTGTTATGTGGTAATACATGTAGTAATAAGTGTTTTTTTTTGTTGTTATAAATGTGTTATGTAGTAATAAACAAGTTAGAGATGTTTTATTAGGGTCCTGACTCACTCAGAGGTGGGCAGTGGTTCCTCCAGGAAGTAAGGGTCCTGCATGGCCTGCTCAGACGTGATCCTGCGGATCGGGTCCATGGTCAGCAGCTTCTGGAGCTAAACACAACGTTAGACACATCATGAGTAAAACACAGTGAACGTTCATACAACGTCAGCCTGAACAATGCTACAGTATGTTATAACAATCTCAAGGCAAAACTAACTTTAACTCACCAAGTGGAATGCTTTGCTGTCTGGTTTCACTTTGTGTTTCTCCATGTATTTTGTTAGGCTGCAGTTTGTATACCTGTAAAAAAAAAAAGGTGTTATTTCAGTTTGTACACCCGTGATAAAAGGTGTTATTTCAGTTTGTACACCCGTGATAAAAGGTGTTATTTCAGTTTGTACACCCGTGATAAAAGGTGTTATTTCAGTTTGTATACCCGTGATAAAAGGTGTTATTTCAGTTTGTACACCCGTGATAAAAGGTGTTATTTCAGTTTGTATACCCGTGATAAAAGGTGTTATTTCAGTTTGTATACCCGTGATAAAAGGTGTTATTTCAGTTTGTACACCCGTGATAAAAGGTGTTATTTCAGTTTGTACACCCGTGATAAAAGGTGTTATTTCAGTTTGTACACCCGTGATAAAAGGTGTTATTTCAGTTTGTATACCCGTGATAAAAGGTGTTATTTCAGTTTGTATACCCGTGATAAAAGGTGTTATTTCAGTTTGTATACCCGTGATAAAAGGTGTTATTTCAGTTTGTACACCCGTGATAAAAGGTGTTATTTCAGTTTGTACACCCGTGATAAAAGGTGTTATTTCAGTTTGTACACCAGTGATAAAAGGTGTTATTTCAGTTTGTACACCAGTGATAAAAGGTGTTATTTCAGTTTGTACACCCGTGATAAAAGGTGTTATTTCAGTTTGTATACCCGTGATAAAAGGTGTTATTTCAGTTTGTACACCCGTGATAAAAGGTGTTATTTCAGTTTGTACACCCGTGATAAAAGGTGTTATTTCAGTTTGTACACCCGTGATAAAAGGTGTTATTTCAGTTTGTACACCTGTGATACAAGGTGTTATTTCAGTTTGTATACCCGTGATAAAAGGTGTTATTTCAGTTTGTACACCTGTGATACAAGGTGTTATTTCAGTTTGTACACCCGTGATAAAAGGTGTTATTTCAGTTTGTACACCCGTGATACAAGGTGTTATTTCAGTTTGTACACCTGTGATACAAGGTGTTATTTCAGTTTGTACACCTGTGATACAAGGTGTTATTTCAGTTTGTACACCTGTGATACAAGGTGTTATTTCAGTTTGTATACCCGTGATAAAAGGTGTTATTTCAGTTTGTATACCCGTGATAAAAGGTGTTATTTCAGTTTGTATACCCGTGATAAAAGGTGTTATTTCAGTTTGTATACCTGTGATAAAAGGTGTTATTTAAGTTTGTACACCTGTGATAAAAGAACAGGTTATTTCAGTGGATGAGTAGAAGACATATCCAATCTTAAAATCCTAAAATGGATCTTGTCATGAGCTGGCAGGAAGCATGCAGGCAGTCAGGCACACATGTAGAGATAAAGGTACTCACGTGTTCCGTCTGAAGTCCTTCATCAGAGTGGAGTGCTCGGGCATCTTCTTGATGTCTTCCCAGTCCTTCTCTGAGGATTACATCATCAGACTGTGTCAGTGAGTGTTTGTACAGAACCCACATATTGCTTTGGATTCATACAAGCCCGGACAGAATAGAACTGTGCCTAGTCAGGGTTTAATTGCACTCGTCATTCAGTATTATCTTAATATCACCGTTATCCAGGCAGGTTCGGATTACACATGGGCTCTCCAAGGTTTGACCAAGGTTCAACATTTCACACATACAAGCGCCCATTTCAATGCACATAGCCGTGTCCTGATGAGTTATGGGAGTATCCAGCCCTCGGTGGGGTACCCCCCCCCCCCATATCCAGCCCTCGTGGGGTAAACCCCCCCTCCCGATACCCAGCCATCGTGGGGTAACCCCCCATATCCAGCCCTCGTGGGGACCCCCCATATCCAGCCCTCGTGGGGACCCCCTCTCTATACCCAGCCCTCGTGGGGAACCCCCCCCCCTCTCTATACCCAGCCATTGTGGGGAAACTCCCCCACTATATCCAGCCCTCGTGGGGGAACCCCCTCTATATCCAGCCCTCGTGGAGGGGAACCCTCTATATCTAGCCCTCGTGGGGGAACCCCCTCTATATCCAGCCCTCGTGGGGGAACCCCCTCTATATCCAGCCCTCGTGGGGGAACCCTCTATATCTAGGATTTGATACCAGCATCCTCTTGGTTGCCAGCTTACTTCCCAACATATTTTTGTCAGACTCTGGATTCGAACTGGCAACCCTCCAACCGCTAGGCTACCTGCCGCCTAGCCCAGCCCAGCTCTCTCACCAGCAGGGAAGCCCATGACGTTGAAGATGCGGTCCAGCTGGTCATGGTGGTAGGGGTTACTGGTCTTGATGTCCTCTTGGCGACAGTGGAAGATGGGCTCAGATGTCAACAGCTCGGCAAAGATGCAGCCAATAGCCCAGATGTCTGACAGATGCACATGCAAGATTAGAGATGTCACACTGGGATTGGAGCACACGCCCAGTCAGAGACACCCTCTTGCACACACACACACACAGCAGAATTCGTCCTAGGATGGTGGAAGGATAGCTCAGAACTTCCTCTCTTGGTGCACAGGGCAACCCCCCCCGTGGCCGTTCTCACCAATGGCTTTGGTGTAGTGCCTGGCACCTAGCAGTAGCTCTGGTGCTCTGTACCAGAAGGTGACCACCACAGGGTCCAGATCTGCTAACGGCTTCAGTGGTGAGTTAAAGAGGCGGGCAAAGCCCATGTCCGCTGTAGGGAAACACAAATCAATAAATAGTAATGAAGTATAATGTTCAAATAATGTGTAATGAGAAGTGACTATATCCATTATATGTACTGACATAAAGCCTTATAACCTATATGTACTGACATAAAGCCTTTATAACCTATATGTACTGACAAAACCTTATGAAAAGGGTCCTGAAAACACGCATTGAGATCTCGTCGTACCGATCTTTACTCGACCCCTCTCTGGCCCCTCCCCCATCACTAGGATGTTGGCAGGTTTCTGAGGAAAAACAGATCACAGTTAAAGCAGCAATCAGCAGTTGAAAGAATAACAGTGTTTTGCCCGCCACTGTTTCACATGGGGCCGGAGAAATGTAACAACTCTCAAGTTAATAGACAGCGCTATGGATGCAAGGAATGACCATCCATGAAATCAAATTTTTATTTAACCATGTTTTGCAGCTATACAGTGTTTGCGTATGTTTACTTTGTTTACAAACATTGGAGTAAAACATGCTTATATTTTGGGTTCTGATGGGGTACGACACTTGAACTAAGCTCATGAGGCATTTATTAGTTAAATTCTTCAAGAATCAATGGATACATATATTTAATTTATAAGTCCAAAATTGATGTAGCTACTGCAGATTGTCCCTTCAATGTAATCCACATTTTTACTTCCATTATCCTAATACCCAGTGATAACACATTAACTGAAAGGAATTAAAGATGAATTTGGCACCATAAGGCTGAATCACATGTGAATGGTTCAGGAAGTGTCAATGCTGCCCTCTGGTGGAAAAACAGTGAACATAACATCCAAGACTCTCTTCTGATCTCTCCTCTCCTCGACCCCTTCCTGCCTCCCTCCCTAGATCTCTGTGTAGGACCCAGTTGGTGTGCAGGAAATGGATGCTCTCTCTCCTTCTGTCTCTCACCAGGTCTCTGTGTAGGACCCAGTTGGCGTGAAGGTAATGGATGCCGTCTAGGATCTGGTAAAGCAGGGACTTGACCATCCCCCTGGGCAGCTGCAGGGGCTTCTTATTGGCCTTGGACGCTCTGTGGAACTTTATGATGTGCTGTGGATACAGGGGGCATTGTTAGTGTGTGTGTATGTGTGTGTATATTACTTTTCTTGTGGGAATCGTAAATCCCCACAAGGATAGTAAAACAAGAAATTCTCCCTCGTAGAGCCATTTTCCAGGTCCCCACAAGAACAAAGACTATTTTAGGGGTGAGGTTTAAGTTTACAATTAGAATTAAGGTTAAAGTTAGGGAAAATAGGATAGTGAATGGAAATCAAATGTCCCCACAAGGATAGTGAAACATACAGGACGTGTGTATTACCCAGAGGTCATGCTCGGCATAGTCGAAGAGCAACCAGACTTTGCGGTCTGCGTGTGACAGGAACACCTTCTGCAGTGAGATCACATTAGGATGCTTCAGCTCCCGCAGTAGCTAGAAGAAGAAACATTCATTCACACAAACATTACGAGATGTCTCACAGACCCAGGTTATGCCTGCTCAAGCTAAACACCACACTTACTGCAATCTCTCTGCAGGCAGACATGGAGATGCCAGTGCCTTCAATCTGCTTGAGGGCGTAGTCCTTATCATCCTTCCTGCAGACAGAGAAGATACAGCATCATCCCCAGTTCACCACAGTTCCCATGGGACCTTGCTACACAGAGATAATGAAGATGGTGGAACAGGAGTATGAAAGGGGGATACCTAGTCAGTTGTACAACTGAATGCATTGAATGTGTCTTACTCATTTAACCCAACCCCTCAGAGGTGCGGGGGGCTGCCATAATCGACATCCACATCGTCGTCGGCACCCGGGGAACAGTGGGTTAACGGTCTTGCTCAGGGGCAGAATGACAGATTTTTACCTTGTCAGCTCGGCGATTCGATCCAGCAACCTTTTGGTTACTGGCCCAACTCTCTAACCACTAGGCGACCTGCCTGGCCGTGAGAAGAGGGAAAGATGCTTCAATTACCTCCCGATTTAAGTAAAATAGTTATTGGTCGTGTACATATATTTTGCAGATGTTATCAGGTTTCTAGCGCCAACACTGCAGTCATACAAATCAATACACACAAATCCACTAAATAAAATGAAAGGAATTAAGAAATATCAGAACAAACAATGTCAGAATCCGTATATGATGTACAGTGCATTCAGAAAGTATTCAGATCCCTTGACTTTTTCCACATTTTGTTACGTTACAGCCTTATTCTAAAATTGATTAAATTGTTTCCCCCCCCTCATCAATCTACACACAATACCCTTCAATAACAAAACAGGTTTTTTAGACATTTTTGCAAATATATTAAAAATAAAAAAAACTGAAAAATCACATTTACATAAGTATTCAGACTATTTACTCAGTACATTGTTGAAGCACCTTTGGCAGTGATTACTGCCTCAAGTCTTCTTCGGTATGACGCTATAAGCTTGGCACACCTGTATTTGGAGAGTTTCTCCCATTCTTCTCTGCAGATCCTCTCAAGCTCTGTCAGGTTGGATGGGGAGGGAGTGTCACTGCACAGATATTTTCAGGTCTCTCCAGCGATGTTCGATCGGGTTCAAGTACAGGCTCTGGCTGGACCACTCAAGGACATTCAGAAACTTGTCCTGAAGCCACTCCTGCGTTGTCTTGGCTGTGCACTTAGGGCCGTTGTGCCGTTAGAAGGTGAACCTTCGCCCTAGTCTGAGGTCCTTAGCGCTCTGCAGCAGGTTTTCATCAAGGATCTCTCTGTACTTTGCTCCGTTCATCTTTCCCTCGATCCTGACTAGTCTCCCAGTCCCTTCCGCTGAAAAACATCCCCACAGCATGATGCTGCCACCACCATTTTTAAAATATATATTTTTATTTCACCTTTATTTAACCAGGTAGGCCAGTTGAGAACAAGCTCTCATTTACAACTGCGACCTGGCCAAGATAAAGCAAAGCAGTGCGACAAAAAAAGAACACAGAGTTACACATGGGATAAACAAAAGTACAGTCAATAACACAATAGAAAAATATATATACAGTGTGTGCAAATGGAGTAAGGAGGTAAGGCAATACCTAGGCCCTAGTAGAGAAGTAATTATAATTTAGCAATTTAACACTGGGGTGATAGATGTGCAGATGATGTGCAAGTAGAAATACTGGTGTGCAAAAGAGCAAAAAATTAAATAAAAACAATATGGGGATGAGGTAGGTAGTTGGATAGGCTATTTGCAGATGGGCTATGTACAGCTGCAGCGATCAGTAAGCTGTTCAGATAGCTGATGCTTAAAGTTAGTGAGGGAGATATAAGTCTCCAACTTCAGCAATTTTTGCAATTCGTTCCAGTCATTGGCAGCAGAGAACTGGGAGGAAAGGCGGCCAAAAGAGGTAATGGCATTGGGAATGACCTGCTGGAGCACATGCTATGGGTGAGTGTTGTTATGGTGACCAGTGAGCTGAGATAAGGCGGAGCTTTACCTAGCAAAGACTTATATATGACCTGGAGCCAGTGGGTCTGGCGACGAATATGTAGTGAGGGCCAGCCGACGAGAGCTGGCCCTCAGGAGAGTTTACAGTCTAGCCAGACACCTAGGTATTTGTAGTTGTCCACATTTTCTAAGTCAGAACCGTCCAGAGTAGTGATGCTAGTCATGCGGGGGGTGCAGGCAGCAATTGGTTGAAGAGCATGCATTTAGTTTTACTAGCGTTTAAGAGCAGTTGGAGGCCATGGAAGGAGTGTTGTACGGCATTAAAGCTTGTTTGGAGGTTTGTTAACACAGTGTCCTAGGAAGGGCCAGCTGTATACAAAATGGTGTTGTCTGCGTAGAGGTGGATCAAGGAATCACCCACAGCAAGAGCCACATCCTTGATATATACAGAGAAAAGAGTCGGCCCGAGGATTGAACCCTGTGGTACCCCCATAGAGACTGCCAGAGGTCTGGACAACAGGCCCTCCAATTTGACACACTAAACTCTGAGAAGTAGTTGTTGAACAAGGCTGTTGAGTCTGCCGATAAGAATACAGTAATTGATAGAGTCGAAAGCCTTGGCCAGGTCGATGAAGATGGCTGCACAGTACTGTCTTTTATTGATGGCGGTTATGATATCATTTAGGACCTTGAGCATGGCTGAGGTGCACCCGTGACCAGCTCAGAAACCGGATTGCACAGTAGAGAAGGTTCGGTGGGATTCGAAATGATGGATGCTGCCACCCCCGTGCTTCACGGTTGAGATGGTGTTCTTCGGCTTGCAAGCCTCCCCCTTTTTCCTCCAAACATAATTATGGCCATTATGGCCAAACAGTTCCATTTTTGTTACATCAGACCAGAGGACATTTCTCCAAAAAGTACGATCTCTGTCCCCATGTGCAGTTGAAACCACAGTCTGGCTTTTTTATGGCAGTTTTAGAGCAGTGGCTTCTTCCTTGCTGAGCGGTCTTTCAAGTTCTGTCGACATAGGACTCGTTTTACTGTGGATATAGATGCTTTTGTACCTGTTTCCTCCAGCATCTTTACAAGGTCCTTTGCTGTTGTTCTGGGATTGATTTGCACTTCTTGCACCAAAGTACGTTCATCTCTAGGAGACAGAACGCGTCTCCTTCCTGAGCAGTGTGATGGCTGCGTGGTCCCCTGGTGTTTATGCTTGCGTACTATTGTTTGTACAGATGAACGTGGTACCTTCAGGCATTTGGAAATTGCTCTCAAGGATGAACCACACTTGTGGAGGTCTACAATATTTTTTCTTGGATGATTTCTTTTGACTTTCCCATGATGTCAAGAAAAGAGGCACTGAGTTTGAAGGTAGGCCTTGAAATACATCTACAGGTACACCTCCAATTGACTCAAATGATGTCAATTAGCCTATCAGAAGCTTCTAAAACCATGACATAATTTTCTCCAATTTTCCAAGCTGTTTAAAGGCACAGTCAACTTAGTGTATGTAAACTTCTGACCCACTGGACATGTGATACAGTGAAATAAACTGACTGTAAACAATTGTTGGAAAAATGACTTGTGTCATGCACAAAGTAGATGTCCTTACCGACTTGCCAAAACTATAGTTTGTTAACAAGACATTTGTGGAGTGGTTGAACATGTAGTTTTAATGACTCCAACCTAAGTGTATGTAAACTTCTGACTTCAACTGTTTTTTTATTTGTAATAAAATTGCAAACATTTCTAAAAACCTGCTTTTGCTTTGTCATTATGGGGCATTGGGTGTCGATTGATGAGGAAAATGTTTAATTTAAGGATGTAACGTAGCAACATTTAGAAAAAGGGAAGGGTTCTGAATACTTTCCAAATGCACTGTATTTGATGGTGTGTAGACAGTATGGACAGTATATTAAAAGAAAAGGTGTGTGCAGCAGTAGTTATATAGGATGAGCCTAGACTATAATACAGTATATACACATATGAAGTGGGTAAAACAGTATGTAAATATTGACCAGTGTTTAAAGACTATGTACATAGGGCAGCAGTCTCTAAGGTGCAGGGTAGAGTACTGGGTGGTAGCCGGCTAGTGGTGACCATTTAACAGTCTGATGGCCTGGAGAAAGATGTTTTTCAGTCTCTCGGTTTCAGCTTTGATGCACCTGTACTGTCTATGTCTTCTAGGTGGTAGCAGAGTGAACAGAGTGGTTCGGGTGGCTAAGGTCCTTGATGATCTTGTTGGCCTTCCTTTGACACCGGGTGCTGTAGATGTCCTGGAGGGCAGGCAGGGTGCCCCCGGTTATGAATTGGGCTGACTGCACCACCCTCTGGAGAGCCCTGTGGTTACAGATGTTGCAATTGCTGTACCAGGCGGTGATACAGCCTGACAGGATCCTCTCAATGGTGCATCTGTGGAAGTTTGTGAGGGTTTTAGGGGCCAAGCCAAAGCCAATTTTGGCGCTGTTGCCACCATTTCAGGTTGTCAGTGATGTGCACGCTGAGGAACTTGAAGCGTTTCACACATTCCACTATGATCTTGTGGATGTGAACGTCCTGTATCTGCTGTCTCTAGAAGTGCACAATCCGCTCCTTCGTTTTGTTGACGTTGAGGGAGAGGTTATTTTCCTGGCACCATTCCGCCAGGGCCCTCGGGGCTCTTGTCATTGGTAATCAGGCCTACCACGGTTGTGTCATCTGCAAACTTGATGATTGAGTTGGAGACATGCATGGCCACACAGTCATTGGTGAACAGGGAGTACAGGAGAGGGCTTAGCATGCACCCTTTTGAGGATCAGCGTTGCCTACCTTTACCACCTGGAGGTGGACCATCAGGAAGTCCAGGACCCAGTTGCACAGGGTGGGGTTCAGCCCCAGGGCCCTGAGATTAGTGATGAGCTTGGAGGGCACTATATTGTTGAAGGCTGAGCTATAGTTGATTAACAGCAGTCTTACATAGGTATTCCACTTGTCCAGATGGGATAGGGCAGTGTGCAGTGCGATGAGTCATCCGTGGACCTGATGGGGCGGTATACAAATTGTACTGGGTCTAGGGTTTTGGCTAAAAGGTGATATGATCCTTAACTAGCCTCTCAAACCACTTCATGATGACAGAGGTGAGTGCTATGGGGCGATAGTCATTTAGTTCAGTTACCTTCGCTTTCTTTGGCACAGGAACAGTGGTGGACATCTTGAAGCAAGTGGGAACAACAGACTGGGATAGGGAGCGATTGAAAATGTCCGTAAACACTCCAGTCTGCACATGCACTGAGGACACGGCTTAGGATATTGCATGGGCCGGCAGCCTTGCGAGGGTTAACACGCTTAAATGTCTTACTCACTTTGGCCACGGAGAACAAGAGGTCACGCAGTAGCTCTTTTTCCAATGGTCAAATTAACTCACAGATTGGTCTTGGGTATAAAAACCTACAACTACTACCAGGGTGACACTTCTCATATGTATGTTTTCACTTTTCAGAATTACAAGTGTGTGGTCACAGAATGAATATTGTAAATAGATATCTGCCATGTGGGATTACAGCAACAAGCATTAAATATCAGCCAGCTGTCATAGTAAACAGTGCCACCAATCAATCACCAATATAAAAGCATAATTATCATTTCCTACATGTTTTTTTCACTCTGAATAAAACGGTAGGTAAAAACGTTGTATTTGGTCATATGTGGAAATGTGCCTTACAGTCTTTTGAATTTTGTGTAACTTCTAGTCAAGGAAGCATAATGCTAAATATATTGGCACACTCCACCTACCAAGACCATTGCCAAATATGGCCGCTGTCACCTCCTTTTATAGGAAGCCTTGAGGTGGTACCACCCAGCACATGGAGAAGGGAGTGGATTTCATACCTAACCCCTCCCTTGAGGTGGTACCACCCAGCACACGGAGAAGGGAGTGGATTTCATACCTAACCCCTCCCTTGAGGTGGTACCACCCAGCACACGGAGAAGGGAGTGGATTTCATACCTAACCCCTCCCTTGAGGTGGTACCACCTAGCACACGGAGAAGGGAGTGGATTTCATACCTAACCCCTCCCTTGAGGTGGTACCACCTAGCACACGGAGAAGGGAGTGGATTTCATACCTAACCCCTCCCTTGAGGTGGTACCACCCAGCACACGGAGAAGGGAGTGGATTTCATACCTAACCCCTCCCTTGAGGTGGTACCACCTAGCACACGGAGAAGGGAGTGGATTTCATACCTAACCCCTCCCTTGAGATGATGTAAAACCATGTTTTTTTCCTTAGTTATAGTGAAACATGTCGATATGGTCATCATTTTGAGTCGATTTCAATGGTAGTTGAACTGCTAAGGGCCAAAAGATTTAGATTAGATTTACAACTGAAACAACACTTTTGCATCAAACTGTCAAAATGAAGACCATATCGACGTGTTTCACTATAACTAAGCAAAAAACATCTGGTTTTCCATTAAACATTATTTTTCCCCATAACATATTTTACTCTTTAACGCTCCATATTAACTCCTCCTCCACGTGTACTGGATTGGTTCAACAGTGCAGAAGAGAACCACCCCTGACAGTTGTTTTTCTTGTCAAATCCAGTATTTTGGGGATCTCGTTTCAGTCGTTTCTTTTACGCCTGCTACGTAGGATAGCCCCTGGCTTGCTTGGCTGCGTCAGTGATAGGCTGGCCTACTTTCACTCAGTTGTTGATATTGCTGCGAAAAATCTGATCATGTAAAAATGACAGCATAATCTGATACCGAAATACATCCTCAGAATTTCTGGCTGCAATACCGCGACGTGAGTTGTTACAACACCCCGGTTATGTTATGTTTCATCTGTGAGCGAAGGCGCCCTTATAAAAACTGCTTGATTGAACTGCATTCAAAGATGTCAAATTAAGCTGATGGATTTTGGATACACACTGCACCGTTAGCACGGGGATAGGCCACTGATGACAGTGGTCAAATTCTCCAGATGATATGACGTCTCTGGAGTGTATTCAGTGGGTTCTTCAATCTACTAGTGATTTTCATCACACTACGAGTTACAAATAGGTTTATTGCTGCAAATAGCAATCGGAGATTGGGCCTTGAAAACAGGAGCAATTAACGAAGACAACGGAGTTATTTTATTTGGAGACTGGCGGACCTGAAGGCCTTCTTACTGGCTATATCAATATAAACTTACCCATCTTTTCTCTTTGCTTTATATACATGGCCGTAGGTGCCTCTCCCCACTTTGCATCCCTCATATTCAAACAGGTCCTCTACACGTTCTCTCTCCCCGGTCAGCATCACTTTGAAATCATAGTCCATCTTCTCTGTTGTTTTGGTCAATTATCTTTTGCTTCCTTTTAAAGCGCCGCTTAGGAGGCAACTTACTTCACAACCCGGGTTAGAATTTTTAGTTGCCTTCCCTCGCGTCGCTCTCTCCTCAGCCCTGTTTCCACATCTAACCGCTCGGTTTATGTGTACCAGAGAAGATGCCGGATTCTTATCCGGGACGAGGGGACAGGTATGGGAACGATTACTAACCCTTCTATGTATTCTCTTGCTACTGCGTTTCTCCAACCGGTATCTCACTGGGGAGAACAGAAATTCCATGCACGGCTTTGTCGTAAAATGTCGTTATGTAGACTGTACAGAAAGAGACGGGAGAAAAGTGTTTAGAGCACCACGTGGACTTTAACTCTTTGTAACGTGAAGGGGCTAAAATTCACACAAACAAATATATAGTATTCTGTTCAAAGCTTTGGTACCTCTGCAGCAAGTTTAAAATGTTCCCCCTTCACATTTTATGGCAATTACTCCTCTCCTTAATAATACATCGATGTGGATGTCCACAATTAGACAATTCTGGCGTCTAATAAAGGCAGAAAGACTAGTCAAGATACGCGCACAGACATTGACAAACGAAAACATTTAATTATGTCATTTTTCCAATTGTATTGCAAAATGACATGTACCTCATACCTCATTAGCAAACTTCGTGATTTTATGTAAAATACATTTGTGAAAAATAACCTGTTGAAAATTGTAAAGCAGTCGTCTTCATAGTTAAACAAATAATAATACATATATACATTGATTGAAACACAACAATTAGCTGTTTTAATCCTCGTAGTCGTGCGGTTTCATTGGGTAGGAACTAATCTGACATTGATAGTGTTTGGTCAGACGGTGAGAAGTGTAGCACAGGTGGTCCCATCTTGGCTACATTGTAATCAGAGCGGAGAGGAAAGCAAACCCGTCCATATTACAGCTGCTGTGTCAGGTACAACAATCCCTTTAAATTTCGTTGTCATTGCCATTTACTCGAGCCAATAACACTGTTTAGATTGAGTATAGTATGCACTCTGTTCGTGTGTTTGCTTGTCAAAAAAAAGTATTAATTATTGGTCAAACCTTTCACCAGAAGATGGCTAGTTAGCTGTCGGCAGCAACTAACAAATGCGTTGCGCATTCAAAATGACAGCTCGCCGCTTTGAAAGGCAATGTGAAACCTGCGTATAGGTGTGAACAATATTTTTTTGTAGTTGGAGACGTTTATATAATTCTGTTGCAATAGTTAGGTGACGATTCTTTGTCCTCTACATAGTCAGTTTGTATGGAGCCCGACTTTTCTTTGTCATGTCCCTCCTCCGTAGTGCAATGTTTGGACTCTCGACGTGTCTGTGATCATTCCTGGGTCGGTGATTGGTAACTAGTAGGATGACAACGTCAGTTTTGTTGCTCCTCCTGTGTTCTCCAACATGGCCTACTATATTATGATGCTTTGTAGAGACTGCATTATTGCTCCAAATACCGTGATTGTTGCAACATTTACGGCCGACGAAATATGTTTTGCTGTCTATCGCAGTGGCATTGATACTGTTGTATAGAGATTTTCTGATGAATCCAAGGAGGTTAGCCAGCTAGCTGTCGGAACAAAAATCTAACCTTCCCTGTTATGTCAGCTCAGCCGACCTCTTACTGGCCATGTCTCATTCCACATCAAAATGGAACTTGTTGTTTTGACTTCATCGTTCATGGCTAAAGGTTGGCCACGGAAACCGGTTTAATAATGTAAAGGCGACGGGAGTTGCAAAGTCACATAATTGCATTGATCGAGTAATAGCCTTCCTGTAAATCCTACTTTCACGTGACACAGAAGCTATTGGACTGCGGTTTTTCCCCAGGGACTTGGATGATCAGTAAAGCCTCGTTCTAATCTATGCTTGTCAAGTGTGTCAGTGACGTGTACATTAGTTGTATAGAATCTGTCAAATATGTCTGATCCCAACTCAACTGCTCCCTATGATTGAATGATGGATGCATCACAATAGTGCCCTGGTAAGATCCAGCCAGGTGTTCCACAATTCTGACACCCCTATCACCCCTTCCGTGTGCCCCAGCGGTTTCCATGGTGATGGACCCTCCCGGTGGGCGAGACGAGCGGCGGCGTCAGGCGGAGCGTCTTCGAAGGGAGGAGGCGTACTATCACTTCATCAACGATCTGAGCGAGGAAGAGTACCGCCTCATGAGAGACAGCAACCTGCTGGGCACACCTGGTGAGAGGAACCTAGAACACCTGACCTTACTAGAACCCCAGGAGCCTAGAACACCTGACCTCACTAGAACCCCAGGAACCTAGAACACCTGACCTCACTAGAACCCCAGGAACCTAGAACACCTGACCTCACTAGAACCCCAGGAACCTAGAACACCTGACGTGACTAGAACCTGCTATAATGTAGGGCTGCACAGCTCTAATCACTCAGGGCAATGGTGTTTGCTGGTTTTACTCCATGTTTTTAAATCACAGGCTAATTTGTATCAGGACAGCCACGTGCCCGGTCCCCCTAGCCAATCAGTGGCGCTAATTAATGCCATGGAGAAACGAAAACCAGCAGGACTGCAGCCCTCGGATTGGCATAGTTGTCCACCCCTGTCCATCCCAATACACCAATGCAGACTCGCTAATACAATCTAATATAGGCCGTCATTGTAAATTTGTTCTTAATGGACTTGCCTAGTTAAATAAAGGTAAAATAAAACAAACATTTGTAATATCAAATCATAATATAATGGCTCCATGTTGGCCACTAAGGGCTGAACTGGACCCTCAACAATGAAGCATATAACCTACCCCATATCATACACCCTCCATCTTGACCTAACAGGGGACATGTTATTCCCCAGGTGAAGTGACAGCGGAGGAGCTACGGCAGCGCCTGGATGGGGCAAAGGAGCGTGTGTCATCTCAGCCCCGCCCTGAACTACGCCCACAAAATACGGAGGCCGGAGAAGAGGAGGGGAGCAGCGGTGAGGGGGAGGAGAGAGGGTTAGGAGGGGCATGGAAGGAATATTGGGGAGGAAATGGGTGCTAAAGGGTCTAGCCTGTATAACCTAAACTTGACAGGATGTAATGGTTCTCAAAAGGTTCATAACCTAATTGCTGCTGTATAGTACTGACGTATTACTAGATAATTACAACTGACTCAGTTCAGTAACGAGCCGCTGTCTGTATAGGTACTGCTGAGCCGGGAGCAGAGACATCTAATGGCGACTCACTGCTGGAGTGGCTGAACACGTTCCGACGAACCGGGAATGCCACACGGAGCGGCCAGAGCGGCAACCAGACGTGGCGCGCGGTCAGCCGCACCAACCCAAACAGTGGAGAGTTCCGCTTCAGCCTGGAGATCAACATCAACCATGAGCAGCCGGAACCCGGGGAGCACAGTGACACCCCCGACCCCTCAGAGTTGTCCCCTGTCCCCCCTCCATCCACAGCGTCCATACGCACTTCCCCTTCCACTCGCCCATCACCCTACACCCCTGCCCGGCCCTCCCCCTATCCCTCACCTCGAGCAACCCTGGGCAGGAGGGCTCAAACCCGCCGTACACGCAGTACTACCACCACCCCTCCTCTGACTCCTGCACCCTTCACCTCACCCCTGTCCCCCCCTACTGCTCTAAGGAGTACAACAGCCCTCCACCTCCCCCATTCCCCATCACCCCCTACCCTTCAGGATCAAAGCAGCCCTCCACAGCTCCAGTCCCCAAGTGGAGCTTCCTCCCAAGAGGAGAGGCAGGAGGAGGGGGTTGCTACCCTGGACTGCCCCCGTGTAGCGCCCCAGGCTGGCCCCCAGGGGGCGTCTGTGGGGCATGAGCCACACAGCAGCAGGACTCGATCCCGCGGCCGGACCCGCAGGGCTGTGGCAGGAGGTGGGACTTCCTCCCGGTCATCTAGGAGACGTAGCCGCTCTCCTCTTCAGAGAAACCCCGCCCCTAACTCAGCTACCTTATCCCCTAATGGTGGGAGTGGAAATGGTGGCTCTAATAATATCCACACTGCCGAGCCCAGCAACGGAACTGCTTCTGTCTCCATGGAGACCGGTGAAGCCGTATCAGAGCCGGCTGTAGTATCAGAGCCTGGTCCAGAGGCAGAGGAGCAGGAGGGAGAGGGACACACGGCCGGGGCGGGGGGCGCCGGAGGGGTACGCCGCCATCCCACCATCATGCTGGACCTGCAGGTGCGTCGCATCCGACCGGGAGAGAACCGGGACCGAGACAGCATCGCCAGCCGTACCCGCTCCCGGGCCCGCGCTGCTGAGAATACCGTCACCTTCGAGAGTGACAGTGGAGGCTTCCGGCGCACCATCTCCCGCTCGGAGCGGGCCGGGATCCGGACCTACGTCAGCACCATCCGTATCCCTCTGAGGAGGATCAGTGAGACGGGCCTGGGGGAGCCCAGCTCCACCGCCCTGCGCTCCATCCTCAGACAGATCATGACCGGCTTCGGAGAGCTCAGCTCCCTCATGGAGACGGAGGCTGACTCTGAGACCACCGGGGGCACGCCAGGTCACCAGGACCCTGCTGGACCCAACGCAAACACCACCACACAGGCCTACCATGGCAACGAGAGTGGAACTGGGGTGGAAGGTCAGGCAGGAGGGGTGGAGATGGAGACCGAGGGAGTGGCAGGGGCCGAGGAAGAAGGAGGCCAGGAGAGATTAGTCGGGAGTGATGGCGGTGCCGGTGGAGTCCCTACCCCCAATGAGGGTCGGCCGACGAGCAGGGACACAAACAACCTCGTGGAAAACGGCACACTGCCCATCCTGCGTCTGGCCCACTTCTTTCTGCTCAACGATGAGGAGGACGAGGAGCACCCTCGTGGCCTGACCAAAGAGCAGATCGATAATCTGGCCACGCGCACCTACGGCCAGGCTAGCCTGGAGGGAGAGGCGGGGCGCGCCTGCAGCGTCTGCATTAATGAGTATGCCCAGGGGAATAAGCTGCGCCGCCTGCCCTGCGCCCACGAGTTCCACATCCACTGCATTGACCGCTGGCTCTCTGAAAACAACACCTGCCCCATCTGCAGGCAGCCCATCCTCCCTGTGCACCAGGACTGACCCTGCCCTGACCTTTGATCCCTAGAACCCCCTGACCCTAGACCGCCACCAGCTACACCTTGCCACCTGTTGGCTGAACTGAGCATGCCCGAGCGGAGTGGACGGTGCATGTACATAGCGCTTTAATGTTTTCATTTATCATTGCGCTATCCATTGGGGGGGGGACTATAAATGCAGAGAATTAACAAAGCTTTATTTTTTTAGAAGTATTTTATTTTCAGCACTTTTTTTTTTCTTCCCCTCCTTGTTTCTGTTTGGCCACTCTGTCATGATGTCACTGAGGTCCACATGTAAAGATAGGACTTATGCTAATGAGCTACTATAGCCAGCTGCTGCTCCTCTACCTGATGCGCTGTGACATCACCCTGTCACAACCAGACTACAGTAATCAGTCAGACACATCTCTGGACTTGATTTGGTTGAGAACGTGTAAATATGTCACCGCCTCTTGTGTTTTGGGGTTCAGAAGAGAAAGTCCTCAGTCGCATTGCATTTTTAATCAGAAGCAGGAAACAGCCATTTTAAGTTAAAAGCTCATATTGGAATCTTCCATTTTAAAGCCCCGACATTCCTTTCAAAGTGTCCTCTATGATTTGACATTGTGTGGACAGAGGCTGTCGTGTATCCTGACTTTTGAATGAGTTTTCACTTGGTCAGTGGTCCCAAGGATCCTGTTGTTTGCCCACCTGTTCAGTATATTTCAACCTAGCCATCGAACCCCACAGATCCACAGTGGATGTTCAACATTTCATTCTGTTACAGCCTTTGACACTAAAATATTAGTACCCCAAGTCAGAAAGAAACATCTAAAGAAAAAGATTATCAGGAAAGTGTGTGATTTAGCAGCAAGCACTTGTAGTAGAACTTGTCTGTTACAGAGACAGGCCAATAATGTTGATGCTAGACAAGGAGTTGTGCAATAACATGGAGGGAAGGAAGGACTGTTTTTCATAGTTACATTTTTAAACATTATAGTGCTGTTCTTTCTCCCTTGTTTACTCCTTGGCATCAATGATTAGTTCCTCTGTTGGGAAATAGAGTATCTGCTCAGTAGTATTCTGTCCCTCTACCCTCGGCCTCCTAGAGATACCCCAGTAATCAAAAAGTAGTTCATCACCTCCCACTCCTTTAACGTCTGTGTTTTAAAGTCCCAGTTCTGGTAGAACCTGCCTGTCATGGCCGGATTTCCATGTTCACAAACCTGAAAGGAATGAATGGGTGAAAGCAAAATGGTTCCGGCACCGCTCAACCATTTTCTATATCTATCCAATCCTTTCAGATCAGTGAACAACATATTTCTTCCTCCATTAGCCTGGCCTAGATCTCAATTGGTTTTTCCTGCATGCAGTATCACCATGTTACCACCAGGGGCAGTATTCACCACAGTACAACATGGTGAGAACTGGAGGCCAGTGTTATCGGTGTCCAGGTAGGGCAGGGGTTTTCTGTCATTTGATTCCTGACCTTTGTCATGCAGACCCATGAGACAGGGGTGTGATAATTGGGTAATATTGCTCTTTGTATACTGCAGAATCTGAGCGTACGTGCATTGTGGAGCTGTGAGTGTGATGAATAAGTGTGTGTGTGGTAGAGCTGAAGGAAGTGACAAAACAGAATGTCATATGATTTAGCAGCATTAATCAGTCACCTGAATGTTAATCTAAGGCCGAGTGGGAGGGTTTGTGGCCATCGAATTCAGAATTGAGTATTTATTCTGTTCCTATTTAATGAGATCAGAAACATCCTTTGAGATATTGAATACTTATTGTTATGTGATGAGATTAAAACTAACTGTTAAGATTAATGTGTTCTGTTACTGTGTAATATAAATATACAAGGGTTTTCTTCTCTGCTCCTTAACAATGGAATTAAATACAGCTTTGTTATGCCTGGAGTTATTTTGTGTGACTGTGTTTGTGTTCCTCACACAAAACCACTGTTTTTATCCACATCTCCTATGACATGAAATAACCCAGTGTGATGGTTTCTCTCCCTGTCTTTAATTTGACTTTCTCTCCCTAGGCTACAAATGACTCATAGGCCTATGAAATTAGATGAATGTAACACTTCATTTTTTAAAATATACAAATATTAAATAACCATAGTGCTAATAGTCATATGTCCTATATCCATTTAGCATGCTATTTAACCTAGCTCTGCAGTGTTGGCCTCCTGCAGCCTATGGCTACTGCGTTACTAGGTTATTTTTTACACATGACATGTTAGACTATTAATTTATGGCACACATTGGCTACATGCATATCCAGTGGAAGCAAAGTGAGTCTGAACGAAGGAACGAGGTTAGCCTTTTTGTGAGTTTGGCTGAGGACGAAGCCGCACGAACACATGGCATCTATGCGCGCCCTCGTCGCTGCTGAGTCGACCCACCACCGTCCCTCGTCCTACTGGTCGGTTATGATTAATCTCCCGAGCGAATGCAGCCTTGTCCCGTGCTCGCATTCCCCGCTGTGACAGTGAGCCACTAGCATGCTGGTGCCCTGGACGCCATCTTCCAGCCTGATACAGAACCGCACAAGTTCAGGATGTATTTCAACCGGCGATCGAAGAAGATCCACAGCGAGGGCGGTAAGCGTGGCTAGAGGGGACGACGCATGCACTGTAGTCTACAGCTCCATGGGTATTTATAGGGGTCGAACTGGCAGCGACATAAACATTGCGACGAGGACTGATTGATTATGTTGACAATTTGTGCAATCTGGCCTATTATATATGTGCTTTAGGCTATATTATTGGGACTATAGGGGTTGGGATGGCCTTGTTTATCCCAGGACTGCGGCACGGAGGCGGTGCACCCTGTCATAGGCTACACAGTCAGTGCAGGGCTAATTTTCTATTGGCATGGACTGACTCGGATTGTGGGCTCAGCGCTTCAACTGAGTCAGTGTCGAATGCTTTGTATAGCGTAGCGTACTGTGCGTAAGTATGCTGTGCAAAAATAATTCAGTAAATACCGGTAGATGGAGACGAGGTTAGTGTAGGTTAGCGGGGACCGAGATGTCATGTCCTCACTCGTTCATTCGCACGTAATAGACTAGCCTACAGAAATGCCTATGTAGGCTATTTGTCCACGGAATCGATTTTACTTTCCCAGGGCGAATGGGTTAATGGTGTGAAGGGTGCAAACTGTCAGGATAGGACATACTTTAGTCCGAGAACACATAACTGCCCACAATTCGGCACGATGGGAGAGCCCGTTGTTTAACACAGTCGTTACTTAAAGGCAACGTGACTAAGGGATCTTATTCTAAGCCCCTAACGGGAAGGCCATCGCACCTGTTAAGGTCACGCGGGACCCACACAGTTGAACACGACATCTGTGCTAGTTTAGGCTACATAATAGAGAAATTATCTGGGCCTGTATACTGGTGCAGAATAGTGATTGGTCTTTTGGGGCTATTCATTGCGCTTTTGCCCTCTATGCGTTACAGGGACAGCAGAAAGAATCATTGCACAGTACTCCCCACACAGCGCATACTTATTTTATCCACGGACTCTAGCCTATGTACACACGGAAAATCCTAGCATGATTATTGGCGTTTTGACCATGTCGGGGAGTGACAGCTATAAGAGGTTTTGGGTCAAGGCTGCAGGGATTAGAGAGGAGGAGGTCAGGGTTTTGGGAGATAGTTGGGGCAGGTTTGATGCAGCAATTGTCATGGAAAGAGGGTATGCATGTGGCTGAATAACCTTGAGTGACTGGCACAATTAACTGGCACAAGTGCATTGTGTGTGACTGAATGTTTTTCCTCCAACAGGTTCTAGTGAGAGACTCCAGGGAAAGCTGATATTGACAGAAAAGTACTTTTACTCTGGGTTAATAAGGACAGTCAGGACCCAGGAGTCAAGACAGGACAACACATCTGGGAACAAACACTCATACTATCCCTATAGACCTATTAATGGACCCCCCCAGTGACATTTAAGGGAGATGTTGACAGTTCTTCACTGATTATATATTGTATGTACAAGTGAGTAACCTGTAAGGTGTGAGATGGGAATGTGCTTTTTCCATATCCCACTCTCCCCGAGACACACTCAGAGACTGGGGTCAGGGATCAGACATTATTGATAGCTACCCAGGAGCAATTAGGGTTAATTGCCTTGCTCGGGATTCGATCCAGCAACCTTTTGGTTACTTTCCCAATGCTCCTAACCGCCAGGATAGCTGCCACCGCATTACTATTCTGTGTGTGTATAGTCCCCAGAGAAGTGTGGTTTGTTTACCATGTATAAAGATATAATGATATAAATCAGGCTATTGTCTGTGTGTCTGAGGCGGGACTTTCTGGGGACATACACTACATGACCACAAGTATATGGACACCTTCTCTTGGAACATCTCATTCCAAAATCATGGGCATTAATATGGAGTTGGTCCCCCTTTGCTGCTACATCATATCAGTCTCCACTCTTCTGGGAAGACTTTCCACTAGATGTTGGAACATTGCTGCCGGGGACTTGCTTCCATTCAGCCACAAGAGCATTAGTGCTGTCGGGCGCTGATGTTGGGCGATTAGACCTGGCTCGCAGTCTGCGTTCCAATTCATCCCAATGGGGTTGAGGTTAGGGCTCTGTGCAGGCCAGTCAAGTTCTTCTACACCTATCTTGACAATAAATATTTCTATATGGACCTGGCTTTGTGCACGGGGGCATTGTCATGCAGAAAAAGGAAAGGGCCTTCCCCAAACTGTTGCCACAAAGTGGGAAGCACAGAATCGTCTAGAATGTCATTGTATGCTGTAGCGTTAAGAGTTCCCTTCATTGGAACTAAGGGGCTTGAACCATGAAAAACAGCCCCAGACCATTATTCCTCCTCCACCAAACTTTGCAGTTGGCACTATGCATTGGGGCAGCTTTCTCCTGACATCTGCCAAACCCAAAATCTTACTACCAGATGGTG
Organism: Oncorhynchus nerka; assembly: GCF_034236695.1. Taxonomy (NCBI): domain Eukaryota; kingdom Metazoa; phylum Chordata; class Actinopteri; order Salmoniformes; family Salmonidae; genus Oncorhynchus; species Oncorhynchus nerka. Next base: position 18,958,027 of record NC_088401.1, on the reverse strand, counting down.
AAGTGTGATTTATCACTCCAGAGAACGCGTTTCCACTGCTCCAGAGTCCAATGGCGGCAAGCTTTACACCACTCCAGCTGACGCTTGGCATTGCACATGGTGATCTTAGGCTTGTGTGCGGCTTCCCGGCCATGGAAACCCATTTCGAGAAGAGGATTTTTACGGGCTACAGGCTTCAGCACTCGGCGGGCCCATTCTGTGAGCTTATGTGGCCTACCAGTTCGCGGATGTGCCGTTGTTGCTCCAAGACGTTTACACTTCAAAATAACAGCACTTCCAGTTGACCGGGGAAGCTTTAGCAGGGAATAAATTTGACAAATGGTGGCATCTTATGATGGTGCCACGTTGAAAGTCACTGAGCTATTCAGTAAGGCCATTCTACTGCCAACGTTTGTCCATGGAGATTGCATGGCTGTATGCTCGATACTATGCACCTGTCAGCAACGGGTGTTGCTGAAATAGCCAAATCAACTAATTTGAATGGGTATCCACATACCCTTTTTATATATAGTGTATAATTCCTGGTTGTAATGGCTGCTAGGTTGTTAAGGATACCATTTGGGGAATGAATGCTCTCTATGGATGGATGTGTGGCTGGCACGGTCAGTCTAGGGAACAAATATGATGAGCTGCAGAAAAGCTTCAGGAGGCAATGTGATCAGTTGGCCACAGAGTAGCACTGTTGTACAACCTTCATGGGACTCAAGACAATGTCAACGACATTCCAACAGCATTCACAAGTAGAAACACACACACACAGTCTACATAAACACGCAGGCACACACACACACACAGTTAATTGCCTCTTCTAGACTCACAGCTGAACTCACCTACACACACACACATCGATTACTTACTCACACGTGTGTTGTTGTGTGTGGCCAGCCCCGGACAATAGTGGCATTGCGTTACTGACTCTCTGTGTTGTTCTTTCCCGTCCCAAGCAGTGAGCCTACTCCCTTATCTTTGTCTCCCGTCCCACGGCTGGTGGCCTACTCCCTTATCTTTGTCTCCCGTCCCACGGCTGGTGGCCTACTCCCTTATCTTTGTCTCCCGTCCCACGGCTGGTGGCCTACTCCCTTATCTTTGTCTCCCGTCCCACGGCTGGTGGCCTATTCCCTTATCTTTGTCTCCCGTCCCACGGCTGGTGGCCTACTCCCTTATCTTTGTCTCCCGTCCCACGGCTGGTGGCCTACTCCCTTATCTTTGTCTCCCGTCCCACGGCTGGTGGCCTACTCCCTTATCTTTGTCTCCGTCCCACGGCTGGTGGCCTACTCCCTTATCTTTGTCTCCCGTCCCACGGCTGGTGGCCTACTCCCTTATTTTTGTCCTCCGTCCCACGGCTGGTGGCCTACTCCCTTATCTTTGTCTCCCGTCCCACGGCTGGTGGCCTACTCCCTTATCTTTGTCCTCCGTCCCACGGCTGGTGGCCTACTGCCTTTGTCCTCCGTCCCACGGCTGGTGGCCTACTCCCTTATCTTTGTCTCCCGTCCCACGGCTGGTGGCCTACTCCCTTATCTTCCTCCCGTCCCACGGCTGGTGGCCTACTGCCTTATCTTTCTCCCGTCCCACGGCTGGTGGCCTACTGCCTTATCTTTCTCCCGTCCCACGGCTGGTGGACTACTGCCTTATCTTTCTCCCGTCCCACGGCTGGTGGCCTACTCCCTTATCTTTCTCCCGTCCCACGGCTGGTGGCCTACTGCCTTATCTTTCTCCCGTCCCACGGCTGGTGGCCTACTCCCTTATCTTTCTCCCGTCCCACGGCTGGTGGCCTACTGCCTTATCTTTCTCCCGTCCCACGGCTGGTGGACTACTGCCTTATCTTTGTCTCCCGTCCCACAACTGGTGGCCTACTCCCTTATCTTTGTCCTCCGTCTCACGGCTGGTGGCCTACTGCCTTATCTTTGTCCTCCGTCCCACGGCTGGTGGCCTACTGCCTTATCTTTGTCTCCCGTCCCACGGCTGGTGGCCTACTGCCTTATCTTTGTCCTCCGCCCCACGGCTGGTGGCCTACTCCCTTATCTTTGTGTCCCGTCCCACTGCTGGTGGCCTACTGCCTTATTTTTGTCTCCCGTCCCACGGCTGGTGGCCTACTCCCTTATCTTTGTCCTCCGTCCCACGGCTGGTGGCCTACTCCCTTATCTTTGTCTCCCGTCCCACGGCTGGTGGCCTACTCCCTTATCTTTGTCTCCCGTCCCACGGCTGGTGGCCTACTCCCTTATTTTTGTCCTCCGTCCCACGGCTGGTGGCCTACTCCCTTATCTTTGTCTCCCGTCCCACGGCTGGTGGCCTACTCCCTTATCTTTGTCCTCCGTCCCACGGCTGGTGGCCTACTGCCTTTGTCCTCCGTCCCACGGCTGGTGGCCTACTCCCTTATCTTTGTCTCCCGTCCCACGGCTGGTGGCCTACTCCCTTATCTTCCTCCCGTCCCACGGCTGGTGGCCTACTGCCTTATCTTTCTCCCGTCCCACGGCTGGTGGCCTACTGCCTTATCTTTCTCCCGTCCCACGGCTGGTGGACTACTGCCTTATCTTTCTCCCATCCCACGGCTGGTGGCCTACTCCCTTATCTTTCTCCCGTCCCACGGCTGGTGGCCTACTGCCTTATCTTTCTCCTGTCCCACGGCTGGTGGCCTACTCCCTTATCTTTCTCCCGTCCCACGGCTGGTGGCCTACTGCCTTATCTTTCTCCCGTCCCACGGCTGGTGGACTACTGCCTTATCTTTGTCTCCCGTCCCACAGCTGGTGGCCTACTCCCTTATCTTTGTCCTCCGTCCCACGGCTGGTGGCCTACTGCCTTATCTTTGTCCTCCGTCCCACGGCTGGTGGCCTACTGCCTTATCTTTGTCTCCCGTCCCACGGCTGGTGGCCTACTGCCTTATCTTTGTCCTCCGCCCCACGGCTGGTGGCCTACTCCCTTATCTTTGTGTCCCGTCCCACTGCTGGTGGCCTACTGCCTTATTTTTGTCTCCCGTCCCACGGCTGGTGGCCTACTCCCTTATCTTTGTCCTCCGTCCCACGGCTGGTGGCCTACTGCCTTTGTCCTCCGTCCCACGGCTGGTGGCCTACTCCCTTATCTTTGTCTCCGTCCCACGGCTGGTGGCCTACTCCCTTATCTTCCTCCCGTCCCACGGCTGGTGGCCTACTGCCTTATCTTTCTCCCGTCCCACGGCTGGTGGCCTACTGCCTTATCTTTCTCCCGTCCCACGGCTGGTGGACTACTGCCTTATCTTTCTCCCGTCCCACGGCTGGTGGACTACTGCCTTATCTTTCTCCCGTCCCACGGCTGGTGGCCTACTCCCTTATCTTTCTCCCGTCCCACGGCTGGTGGCCTACTGCCTTATCTTTCTCCCGTCCCACGGCTGGTGGCCTACTCCCTTATCTTTCTCCCGTCCCACGGCTGGTGGCCTACTGCCTTATCTTTCTCCCGTCCCACGGCTGGTGGACTACTGCCTTATCTTTGTCTCCCGTCCCACAGCTGGTGGCCTACTCCCTTATCTTTGTCCTCCGTCCCACGGCTGGTGGCCTACTGCCTTATCTTTGTCCTCCGTCCCACGGCTGGTGGCCTACTGCCTTATCTTTGTCTCCCGTCCCACGGCTGGTGGCCTACTGCCTTATCTTTGTCCTCCGCCCCACGGCTGGTGGCCTACTCCCTTATCTTTGTGTCCCGTCCCACTGCTGGTGGCCTACTGCCTTATTTTTGTCTCCCGTCCCACGGCTGGTGGCCTACTCCCTTATCTTTGTCCTCCGTCCCACGGCTGGTGGCCTACTGCCTTTGTCCTCCGTCCCACGGCTGGTGGCCTACTCCCTTATCTTTGTCTCCCGTCCCACGGCTGGTGGCCTACTCCCTTATCTTCCTCCCGTCCCACGGCTGGTGGCCTACTGCCTTATCTTTCTCCCGTCCCACGGCTGGTGGCCTACTGCCTTATCTTTCTCCCGTCCCACGGCTGGTGGACTACTGCCTTATCTTGCTCCTGTCCCACGGTTGGTGGCCTACTCCCTTATCTTTCTCCCGTCCCACGGCTGGTGGCCTACTCCCTTATCTTTCTCCCGTCCCACGGCTGGTGGCCTACTGCCTTATCTTTCTCCCGTCCCACGGCTGGTGGCCTACTCCCTTATCTTTCTCCCGTCCCACGGCTGGTGGCCTACTGCCTTATCTTTCTCCCGTCCCACGGCTGGTGGACTACTGCCTTATCTTTGTCTCCCGTCCCACAGCTGGTGGCCTACTCCCTTATCTTTGTCCTCCGTCCCACGGCTGGTGGCCTACTGCCTTATCTTTGTCCTCCGTCCCACGGCTGGTGGCCTACTGCCTTATCTTTGTCTCCCGTCCCACGGCTGGTGGCCTACTGCCTTATCTTTGTCCTCCGCCCCACGGCTGGTGGCCTACTCCCTTATCTTTGTGTCCCGTCCCACTGCTGGTGGCCTACTGCCTTATTTTTGTCTTCCGTCCCACGGCTGGTGGCCTACTCCCTTATCTTTGTCCTACGTCCCACGGCTGGTGGCCTACTGCCTTTGTCCTCCGTCCCACGGCTGGTGGCCTACTCCCTTATCTTTGTCTCCCGTCCCACGGCTGGTGGCCTACTCCCTTATCTTTGTCCTACGTCCCACGGCTGGTGGCCTACTGCCTTTGTCCTCCGTCCCACGGCTGGTGGCCTACTCCCTTATCTTTGTCTCCCGTCCCACGGCTGTTGGCCTACTCCCTTATCTTTGTCTCCCGTCCCACAGCTGGTGGCCTACTGCCTTATCTTTGTCCTCCGTCCCACGGCTGGTGGCCTACTCCCTTATCTTTGTCTCCCGTCCCACGGCTTGTGGCCTACTGCCTTATCTTTGTCTTCCGTCCTACGGCTGGTGGCCTACTCCCTTATCTTTGTCTCCCGTCCCACGGCTGGTGGCCTGCTCCATGATTTCTGTCTCCCCCAGAGCAGTTAGTGTTGACTCCCATTAGTCAGTAGTAGTCTCCTGACCACCTGGACCCCGAGCGGGGCGTCGGCGTGGCCGCCATGCGCTTTCGCCATGCGCTCTCGCCATGTGCTCTCTCCATGCGCTCTCGCCATGTGCTCTCGCCTCAGTGACAGGTTTGACAGAAGTGAGTTAGAGTCTTGTCTTACACAGGCTGGCGCCCCTCACTGCTTGGAGTTCACAGGCTGGCCAGGCTGGCACCCCTCACTGCTTGGAGTTCACAGGCTGGCCTGGCTGGCACCCCTCACTGCTTGGAGTTCACAGGCTGGCCTGGCTGGCACCCCTCACTGCTTGGAGTTCACAGGTTGGCCTGGCTGGCACCCCTCACTGCTTGGAGTTCACAGGCTGGCCTGGCTGGCACCCCTCACTGCTTGGAGTTCACAGGCTGGTTCACTGCTTGGAGTTCACAGGCTGGCCTGGCTGGCACCCCTCACTGCTTGGAGTTCACAGGCTGGCACCTCTCACTGCTTGGAGTTCACAGGCTGACCAGGCTGGCACCTCTCACTGCTTGGAGTTCACAGGCTGACCAGGCTGGCACCTCTCACTGCTTGGAGTTCACAGGCTGACCAGGCTGGCACCTCTCACTGCTTGGAGTTCACAGGCTGACCAGGCTGGCACACCTCACTGCTTGGAGTTCACAGGCTGGCCTGGCTGGCACCCCTCACTGCTTGGCACAGGCTGGCGCCTCACTGCTTGGAGTTCACAGGCTGGCGCCCTCACTGCTTGGAGTTCACAGGCTGGCGCCCCTCACTGCTTGGAGTTCACAGGCTGCCAGGCTGGCACCCTCACTGCTTGGAGTTCACAGGCTGGCGACCAGGCTGGCACCCTCACTGCTTGGAGTTCACAGGCTGGCGCCCTCACCTGAGCAGGCTGGCAGGCTGGCGCCCTCACTGCTTGGAGTTCACAGGCTGGCGCCCCTCACTGCTTGGAGTTCACAGGCTGGCGCCCCTCACTGCTTGGAGTTCACAGGCTGGCGCCCCTCACTGCTTGGAGTTCACAGGCTGGCCAGGCTGGCGCCCCTCACTGCTTGGAGTTCACAGGCTGGCGCCCCTCACTGCTTGGAGTTCACAGGCTGGCACCCCTCACTGCTTGGAGTTCACAGGCTGGCGCCCCTCACTGCTTGGAGTTCACAGGCTGGCCAGGCTGGCGCCCCTCACTGCTTGGAGTTCACAGGCTGGCGCCCCTCACTGCTTGGAGTTCACAGGCTGGTGCCCCTCACTGCTTGGAGTTCACAGGCTGGCGCCCCTCACTGCTTCGAGTTCACAGGCTGGCCAGGCTGGCGCCCCTCACTGCTTGGAGTTCACAGGCTGGCGCCCCTCACTGCTTGGAGTTCACAGGCTGGCGCCCCTCACTGCTTGGAGTTCACAGGCTGGCGCCCCTCACTGCTTGGAGTTCACAGGCTGGCGCCCCTCACTGCTTGGAGTTCACAGGCTGGCCAGGCTGGCGCCCCTCACTGCTTGGAGTTCACAGGCTGGCCAGGCTAGCACCCCTCACTGCTTGGAGTTCACAGGCTGGCCAGGCTGGCACACCTCACTGCTTGGAGTTCACAGGCTGGCCTGGCTGGCACCCCTCACTGCTTGGACTTCACAGGCTGGCGCCCCTCACTGCTTGGAGTTCACAGGCTGGCACCCCTCACTGCTTGGAGTTCACAGGCTGGCCAGGCTGGCGCCCCTCACTGCTTGGAGTTCACAGGCTGGCGCCCCTCACTGCTTGGAGTTCACAGGCTGGCGCCCCTCACTGCTTGGAGTTCACAGGCTGGCGCCCCTCACTGCTTGGAGTTCACAGGCTGGCGCCCCTCACTGCTTGGAGTTCACAGGCTGGCCAGGCTGGCGCCCCTCACTGCTTGGAGTTCACAGGCTGGCCAGGCTAGCACCCCTCACTGCTTGGAGTTCACAGGCTGGCCAGGCTGGCACCCCTCACTGCTTGGAGTTCACAGGCTGGCCAGGCTGGCACCCCTCACTGCTTGGAGTTCACAGGCTGGCCAGGCTGGCGCCCCTCACTGCTTGGAGTTCACAGGCTGGCCTGGCTGGCACCCCTCACTGCTTGGAGTTCACAGGCTGGCCTGGCTGGCACCCCTCACTGCTTGGAGTTCACAGGCTGGCACCTCTCACTGCTTGGAGTTCACAGGCTGACCAGGCTGGCACCTCTCACTGCTTGGAGTTCACAGGCTGACCAGGCTGGCACCTCTCACTGCTTGGAGTTCACAGGCTGACCAGGCTGGCACCTCTCACTGCTTGGAGTTCACAGGCTGACCAGGCTGGCACACCTCACTGCTTGGAGTTCACAGGCTGGCCTGGCTGGCACCCCTCACTGCTTGGACTTCACAGGCTGGCGCCCCTCACTGCTTGGAGTTCACAGGCTGGCGCCCCTCACTGCTTGGAGTTCACAGGCTGGCGCCCCTCACTGCTTGGAGTTCACAGGCTGGCCAGGCTGGCGCCCCTCACTGCTTGGAGTTCACAGGCTGGCGCCCCTCACTGCTTGGAGTTCACAGGCTGGCGCCCCTCACTGCTTGGAGTTCACAGGCTGGCGCCCCTCACTGCTTGGAGTTCACAGGCTGGCGCCCCTCACTGCTTGGAGTTCACAGGCTGGCGCCCCTCACTGCTTGGAGTTCACAGGCTGGCCAGGCTGGCGCCCCTCACTGCTTGGAGTTCACAGGCTGGCCAGGCTAGCACCCCTCACTGCTTGGAGTTCACAGGCTGGCCAGGCTGGCACCCCTCACTGCTTGGAGTTCACAGGCTGGCCAGGCTGGCACCCCTCACTGCTTGGAGTTCACAGGCTGGCCAGGCTGGCGCCCCTCACTGCTTGGAGTTCACAGGCTGGCGCCCCTCACTGCTTGGAGTTCACCAGGCTGCCGCCCCTCACTGCTTGGAGTTCACAGGCTGGCGCCCCTCACTGCTTGGAGTTCACAGGCTGGCGCCCCTCACTGCTTGGAGTTCACAGGCTGGCGCCCCTCACTGCTTGGAGTTCACAGGCTGGCGCCCCTCACTGCTTGGAGTTCACAGGCTGGCGCCCCTCACTGCTTGGAGTTCACAGGCTGGCGCCCCTCACTGCTTGGAGTTCACAGGCTGGCCAGGCTGGCGCCCCTCACTGCTTGGAGTTCACAGGCTGGCCAGGCTGGCACCCCTCACTGCTTGGAGTTCACAGGCTGGCACCCCTCACTGCTTGGAGTTCACAGGCTGGCCTGGCTGGCACCCCTCACTGCTTGGACTTCACAGGCTGGCCAGGCTGGCGCCCCTCACTGCTTGGATTTCACAGGCTGGCCAGGCTGGTGCCCCTCACTGCTTGGAGTTCACAGGCTTGCCAGGCTGGCGCCCCTCACTGCTTGGAGTTCACAGGCTGGCGCCCCTCACTGCTTGGAGTTCACAGGCTGGCCAGGCTGGTGCCCCTCACTGCTTGGAGTTCACAGGCTGGCCAGGCTGCCGCCCCTCACTGCTTGGAGTTCACCAGGCTGGCGCCCCTCACTGCTTGGAGTTCACCAGGCACCCCTCACTGCTTGGAGTTCACCAGGCTGGTGCCCCTCACTGCTTGGAGTTCACCAGGCACCTCTCACTGCTTGGAGTTCACAGGCTGACCAGGCTGGCACCTCTCACTGCTTGGAGTTCACTAGTGCGTGCACTGGAATAGTAACCTTTAATGACTAGAGCAGCGGTCGGGGCCAATCAATTCAAGGAGTGAATTTCAATTGAAAATGAATCCCAACCCTGGACTAGAGCACAGTGGTGGTCACTAAACCCTGATACTAGAGACACACAACTTTCTAGGACCAGGCAGGGCTGGTGACCGCTGGACTAGGCTGGTCTGCCTGTCTGCACAGTGACTTTATGTGCTCGTAGTAAATAGACTTGACATACGATCACATATACACATACTGTATAAACCACCATGTATTCACTCTGCAATATCTTGTACACATATCGAAAGACACACAAAACACACACAAGAACATGGTCACATACAGTTGAAGTCGGAAGTTTACATACACCTTAGCCAAATACATTTAAAGTAAGTTTTTCACATTTAATCCTAGTAAAAATTCCCTGTCTTAGGTCAGTTAGGATCACCACTTTATTTTAAGAATGTGAAATGTCAGAAAAATAGTAGAGAGAATGATTTATTTCTGCTTTTATTTCTTTCATCACATTCCCAGTGGGTCAGACGTTTAAATACACTCAATTGCCTTTCAATTGTTTAACTTGGATCAAACATTTCAGGTAGCCTTCCACAAGCTTCCCACAATAAGTTGGGTGAATTTTGGCCCATTCCTCCTGACCGAGCTGGTGTAACTGGTTTATACGCCTCCTTGCTCGCACACACTTTTTCAGTTCTGCCCACAAATTGTCTATAGGATTAAGGTCAGGGCTTTGTGATGGCCACTCCAATACCTTGACTTTGTTGTCCTTAAGCCAGTTTGCCACAACTTTGGATGTACTCTATGCTTGGGGTCATTGTCCATTTGGAAGACCCATTTGCGATCAAGTTCTAACTTCCTGACTGATGTCTTGAGATGTTGCTTCAATATATCCACATAATTTTCATGCCTCATGATGCCATCTATTTTGTGAAGTGCACCAGTCCCTCCTGCAGCAATGCACCCCCACAACATGATGCTGCCACCCCCATGCTTCACGGTTGGGATGGTGTTCTTCGGCTTGCAAGCACCCCTCTTTTTCCTCCAAACATAACGATGGTCATTATGGCCAAACAGTTCTATTTTTATTTCATCAGACCAGAGGACATTTCTCAAAAAAATCAGATCTTTGTCCCCATGTGCAGTTGCAAACCGCAGTCTGGCTTTTTTATGGCAGTTTTAGAACAGTGGCTTCTTCCTTGCTGAGCGGCCTTTTAGGTTATGTCGATGTAGGACTCATTTTACTGTGGATATAGATACATTTGTACCTGTTTCCTCCAGCATCTTCACAAGGTCCTTTACTGTTCTTCTGGGATTGATTTGCACTTTTCGCACCAAACTACGTTCATCTCTTGGAGACAGAACGCGTCTCCTTCCTGAGCGGTATGACGGCTGCGTGGTCCCATACCCAATTGCGTACTATTGTTTGTACAGATGAACGTGGTACCTTCAGGCGTTTGGAAATTGCTCCCAAAGATGAACCACACATATGGAGGTCTACAATATTTTTTCTGAGGTCTTGGCTGATTTCTTTTGACTTTCCCATGATGTCAAGAAAAGAGGCACTGAGTTTGAAGGTAGGCCTTGAAATACATCCACAGGCCATGACATAATTTTCTGGAATTTTCCAAGCTGTTTAAAGGCACAGTCAACTTAGTGTATGTAAACTTCTGACCGACTGGAATTGTGATACAGTGAATTATAAGTGAAATAATCTGTTTGTTAACAATTGTTGGAAAAATGACTTGTGTCATGCACAAAGTAGATGTCCTAACCGACTTGCCAAAACTATAGTTTGTTAACAAGACATTTGTGGAGTGGTTTAAAAACTAGTTTTAATGACTCCAACCTAAGTGTATGTAAACTTCCAACTTCAACTGCATATGTAAATAAAGCACACTTGTGACCCATGCATATGCACATGGCATGAATTAACCATGCACATAGATGCATGCATGTGTTTCGGTTGACTGTTGGGTTGGGTGAGAGTGAGTGACTGAGAGGGTGAGCAGGCGAGTAGTTGGGCTTTTGCAAGTGTAAATGCATTGCCACTAATATTTTTTTTTTTAGCTTTGTGTGAATGTGTGTATGGGAGTGTAAGTGTGTGTCTGTGCATGCGTGAACAGTACAGTATATGTGATTAGGTATAAATGTATTATCCTGTCTCTGGTCTCACCTGTAGGATTATCAGTGTATGGATTAGCAGGTAGAGGAAGTTGCAGAGCAGACAGAGAGAGGATTACTACTCCAGCTTGTGCTCTAGGAAAGAGGCTTTCACTCCTCTACTAACTGTTCACTCCATCGTCTTGGTAACTGGACCCACTGGCCACCCCAGCAGACCTGCAGGTCAACCTTGACCAGGAAGTAAACGACCTGGCTAGAGGTCACCTTAGGAACAGGGACAGCCATGGAACCTCGTAGGGGTCAGACGGTCAGACGGCGCTGCTCTGTAGGTAATGCTTTCCTGTAATGGGAGGGGCAACGAATCAACACAGGGAGACTGGGGGGTGATGGGGGAACCTCCGATTCACCAAGACGTTTTCAGAGGGTGGGACCTTCAAGTGGGCTGTCTGAATTTGTAGTTTAGTTTATTTAGTTTATTATGTAGTTTATTTTTAGTCACGACTGACTTTGTATGCCTGTTTTACAGATAGTCAAAACCATAAGCCAAAACAAGAAACACTGAGCGTCGCTATCCGACTGTCACATTCAATTGGTGGACATCATAATTAGGACTGCAGCGGTCAGAAAATTGAGTTAGCCTGTGATTGTCAAGCATATATCTGCCGTTCTCACGGTAATTGACCGTTAATTAACATAAACACATTTAGCATCTCTTGGCTTCCACTGATGCAGACCTTTGGAAAATCTACTTTTTAAAAAGTCTAATAAATACATGTAATATAGCGTACACCTTCACAATAAATCCATGATTTATTTTAGACAGGTCTAAAGAAACATGATATGAAGAAAATGTAGTCTATTTCAGAAGAACAGAATACTCTGAGTTGTCTTTATGTTAGGTCCTGATCTGGCTATACCATATGGCTGTGGGCTACACTATTTCATTTAGCAGACAGGATTAGCTTTGAATTCCATGGCATTATTTTATAGTATGAAGAATACAACTGAACAAAGCTGAATAAAATAGAAAGGATCTTTTCTCCAACGATTTGAGGGAGTGTGCACATTCAGTGTTGAGCAGTTAACAAAGAAACAGGTACCCCTATATGCTTAATTTAGAGTTATTTATGTAATGTTAGTTGTGATACAAAGGTCGGGCTATAAATTTATTATTATTATTATTATTATAATTTAGATTATTAATACATTCTAAGGCTGCATGACACGACTCTAATGATGATTTGAAAAAAGTTGCATGAAAGGCCTGAGCTCTGCTTTGTTTTTTTTGTGCAGGCTGTACACACTTCATCAGTCTCTTATTCACAATTTGACAAGCACTTGATAATACCTGGGATTTCCCGGCGCAAGCCCCTTGTGTGGCTGTAATGTCTTTTTTATAATCATTTTAATTCCCTTCTCCCTTTGTGCTGCGTGCTTCGACTCACATCCCACTCACATGGCTCTCCATCACGTGATTGGGTCTTTCTCACATGCTACAAGTGAAGACATACACATACGCACGCGTCCTATCCATTTCCGAGGCGCATATTGAAGATATTAGAACTGTCCACATTTACTTTTCGTTAGCCAAAAAGATGAATAGGCCTAACGAACAGCAAAAGCACTAGCTTATGTCAATCTACTATCCCCCAGAGTACAAAAGTTGCCCGATTCTGTCCGAGAAATAAATATTCCAAACATAGTCTGGGACAGTTGTGTGATGCGATAGATCCCAAATGAATACAACCACTAGCATCGAAAAAACGTTTTTACGCTATAAGGCTGACGCAACACATCAGAACGTTTAGCTTTACATTTTTTATAAATTATTGGGCTATTTTTTCACATTACAAGAACAGCAATGCACACACAGCAGTAGGCTATAAGCGCGAATGTATGCCAATTAGGCTCTACACCCATTGTAAAGCGGATTAATGTGCTTAATTTTAAGAAGTTATTTGGCCACTTTAGTTATGATGCAAACCTTATCAAAACATAGAGGCTTATGGGCTCCCAAGTGGCGCAGCAGTCTAAGGCACTGCATCTCAGTGCTAGAGGTGTTCGATTCCAGGCTGTATCACAACCGGCCGTGATTGGGAGTCCCATATGGTGGCACACAAATGGCCCAGCGTCATCCGGGTTAAGGGAGGGTTTGGCCGGGGTAGGCCGTCATTGTAAATAACAATTTGTTCTTAACTGACTTGCTTAGTTAAATAAAACATTAATAAAATATGGTCTAGGCTACAGGTCTGGGACTATGATTTGAAAAAGTTTCTAAAAAAAAGGTATGTATTGTTTCTTGCCTTATGCTGGGCATCATTCATAAGTGATAATATATAATATATAAATTGATAGGCTAATATTGTCACCCATCAGACTATTCTTGATTTAATCTTGTCTTTACATATACTAAATAATGTGTGAAATTTGTTTTGATTTAGAATGGACCATTATCACGCATATGGCTTGAAACAGGGGGGATACATGTCATCTATGCACTTAAATAGCGAATGGAGGACGCTTTTCCCGTGGTTCATTTTCATGCCCGCCAGGTAGGCTATACTCCCGTAAAGACAAGTAATGTGCTTAATATTAGGAAAGTTGAGAAATAAATATATTAGGCCTAGCCTATAGAAAACTGATGGGATCCTCCTCTTTTTAATAGAGGCCATCACTCTGTTTTCTCAGCCCGCCCTGTCCCCAGTCAAAAGTTTGGACACACCTACTCATTCAAGGGTTTTTCTTTATTTTTTACTATTTTCTACATTGTAGAATAATAGTAAACGCATCAAAACTATTAAATAACACATATGGAATCATGTAGTAACCAAAAAGGTGTTAAACAAATCAAAATATATTTTATATTTCGAGATTCTTCAAAGTAGCCACCCTTTGCCTTGACAGACCCAAGTTGAATGGTTCAAGTTTGTTGCAGACAGGCCATGTGTAGCCAATGTGATTTACAGGTTTTACATTTTATCAGGATACTTTCTACCTGCAGGCTGCAGTGTTTTTATTATTTGGCTTTATCGGCTATTTTTACATATAGTAGTTGGCAATAGAAGTGACTTTTTAGGTTTGTGTCATTTTCATTTAGATTTGGATAGAATTTTGATTAACCACATGACAATGATTTTGAGATACGAAGACGTTATTATAAATGAAATGAAACTGTTCCATGAAAATGTGCATATGAAAACCATAACTGGCACACAGTTCGGTAGAAACGCTAAGATAAATTGGAAAGTTTGATGAGAAATGAGAAAGTTTGCTGACTCCGGGTGTAGCCTATTACCGGAGAGTAGCGGAAGAATCTGAGAAAGCCAGTAGGAGCAGAGGAGGATGGTCTGGACAGGGTTTTTCTTCTGGTTATCGTGATCTCTGGTTCCCTCTTGAGTCATGTGTGTCCTGTTTTATCAAACAGTGTGCTTATTAAAGCATCAGACAAGCTCAATGCATACATGGTGTGTGTTTACATATGGAAGAATACACGTTTAGTAATGTCGACCAAATCGACTTGTCAAAAGAACAGACGACTTTCAATCGACCAATACTTGTTTTAGTCGGGGTCAGCCCAAATCAAAACAAATCATCATGAGGCCCTGTAGCTGTCTTACTCCTTCTCCACTGCATTGTCTTTCACCTTGTTGCATCCTCTGCTAAAAATGTACACTCCTATGTGATCACAACCTCCTCTCCTCCCCTCTCTCCCCAGTGAGCTGTGAGATAGATGGTGGGAGGTGATTTATTGGCCTGTTGGTTAGCCACTAATGGTGCGTTCCTCTGCGCAGGCATTTCTGACACATGCCAATCCTACAACGCCTGGATAGGCATTTTACTTATCAGCTAACCACATATTTTATATCAATCTGTTGCCTAACGACGTGGCAGGCAACCATCGGTTGATGCGTGCAACGTCTGAGCAGGGGAACGTGACCACAGTGATCAGTCTGCTCAGATGACCTTTGACCCGTTCGGTCTCCTGTGAACTAGCCCCAGACGACCAGGAGGCTCCCTGCATGAATCTTTATGAGTGGTTGGAACATTTGGTCCTGGATGTCTGCTATGTGTGTTGTGTTCCAGTCCAGCTCTAGCACCTGATTAAACATACCTAAAAGGCACTGCATGGTCAATCTGACGTCTGCATTGGCCGTGCAGCATTTACAGGGATACGGCCTCTGCAGTAGTCAGGGCATTCATTCTTCTTGCGCTTCACGGAGCAGCGTTGAGCTGTTGAGAAGGAACTTGTCAAGGATGTAAGTTTGTGTTTATACAGGACCTCCTGCCCCCACCTACCGTCAACCAATCATGTCAATGCGGATCTCTACCCTCCCCATTGTTACAAAATTTGGGAGGCGCCCGGCGATGCGGTACGGAGATCAATTTGGCCTCTGCAAGCCTCTGGAGGGTCCACAACTACGTCACAACCTCCATACGGAGCCTTCGACCACATTTTCAGATCAAGCATAAATTGTTTCTAAGCCTGCACACACTGTGACACCTGTATGTAGTTCATATGTCCCTTCCTGCATGCTGGATGCTTACCTGATCTGCCTAACAAGACCTTACTGTGATCTCCACTCCTCCTAGACGTGTGTCCCTGTCCCCATTCCAGTGGAAAACAGGATGTGTATGAATATTGATGCTATCAGGGGCTGTAATGACCATCTGTTCTGCTTTCAACCGGGCCATTTCAGCCTAGTCATTTGACAGGCTACACACAGAAATAACTTAGCACACAGAGGGAAAGCTCTGCTGCCTTGTGTTATTTTTCTGAATTATTGATGGAATAATGATGGATGTTTTCAATTCCAGCCCCACAAGGCGATCCAAACAGGGCCCACTCTTGTAAGAATTGATTGCCAATTGTATTGCTAGTGAAGTTTGGAGTAGAACCTGAAATTAGTTAGAAATTGAGGTGCAGTAGGGCCAATATTGCAGTTTGTGGCTATGATTTCATATAGCCTGCCCTGAATAGTGAATGTAGTGACTGAACCGTATAAGGCCCCAGGAAACAGTGTGGGAAAATGAGGAACGTGATCTCTTGATGGATGACTCGTCCCCTTACAAGTGTAAAATAAACTGGTAAAACAAGCCTGCAAAAAAATATGCCAGACAGCAGACACTATACCAGCCTCGCGCAGGGGGCAACTGTCCCTTTAAATCCGGAGCCCTCAGCCCGCCCTCAGATGGGAACACCCGTAGTCAAGCCTTAGCGGGAGACTGGGGCGGTTGTCTGGTTTCGGAGCATCATCTAATCCGCGTTGCAGGGAGGCAATTTTTAATGGCCATGCCGAGAAAAAGGCTTTTCTAAACCGCCAGAGACGGCCCGATGAAACGGAGGCGGCGGAGGTCTGTGGGCTTGGGGTATTCTCACAACCAGGACTCGGGAGCTTACTCAACAGCGAGGCGGAGGGAAAGGAGACGAGTGACGGGCGTGCTCCAGCTGTCCTCGCCGAGGCTCGTTGTGCCAGCTGGGTAAACTATTCCGCAACTGCTTGCCTCTCACTCCCCCCTCCGTTATTTAGCGCGATGATAGAACATGTTCCTCCGACGCTCAGTGGGTGTGCGAGTCGTGCGGATCGCGGATTCACCTTGATTTTAAACGAGACAACCACAAAAGAGGTGTGACCCAGTATGGAAGCAGTGCCGCGCGATTCATGCCGCGCCGGTTCAGGTTCTCTTGGGTGATAATGCAGGTGCTCTGTGCGCACATAGGACGATGTAACAAGTCCCCAATTGTGTTAGATAAACAAATACACAAGGTTTCCGCAACGATTAAAAGAGTCAAACCAACGGTGTTTGTTTGAACATAGTACATCCCTCAGCACATTCTATACAGATGGTCCCGTGGGCGTTGAGCGGCTTGTGTGTGTATTGGTGATGGTGCAACAGCATCGAGCGCACTGAAAGAAGAGGGGCTGTTTGGAATGGGGAGGGGGGAATTCATTGACATCGACCGCCACTCCGACAGTTTACATCAGAATACAGTTAGCCCTACCTACCTGTTATTTATGCCCTCCGCTGTTTAACTGTAAACAACGTCTCGTATGTCTCTGTCTCCCCCACACACATACTTACCCTAGCCTTATCTTTCTCCCATCAATCGAACCGTGCAGGACCCTCTTGCTCATCCGCCGGCTACCACAAGGCAGATGATGAGATGTCTGGGACTACTTCTCAGGCGGATCCCACAGATGCCACGGCGCGGACGATTCTGCTCAACCAACCTCAGAACACCAAGTTCTGTGATAATCATGTCAGGTAAAATGTAATCTGGCTACAGCATCTTTATCATCAAGTCTGCCTTTCCAGACGGTTTGTGATATTATGATTGCCTACAATAAAGTTTGTTGATACTTTTAGGAATTTGTTTTTTTATTTTTATTTTGTTTTAGTTAAATTGTTTTTGTGATTGCCCAGTGATCTTATTATTGATAGGCTATAGGAGATAATGGGCCATTTACGGAACAGTAAATTATGGTTGTAAATTTTTATCAATTATGTATTAAATGACCTCCGATAATTGGAGAAAGGCATCAACGGGTTGTTGTTTTAGGACTCCCCTGTTAGTGTCAGTCTGAGGAAAGTGCTTCACATGAACATTTAGGCTACTGTCATGTGACCGATTTTAGCATTTTTTTTGCGCATCATATCAACACATCTAAGGTTTTTTGTTGAGCTTCACAATCAATTTAAGATATTTTCGGTTGATTTGGACATGATCGGTCCCATGACTTGAATGGGATTTGTGCCACAAATGCTAAATTGTTAGCATGTGGAAACCGTGCCTGGGAAACTAAACCAAATCATGGATTTCTGTCATACCTTGTCCATAGACTACTTACAGGGTAAGGAAACCAATGTGTCATTTTGTCATTTGGGTGAACTATTCCTCTAATCAATAATGACTCATGTATTTTTAAAGCAGGCACTGAAAGAAAGGTAACTACAGAGAGTTAATAGAACTGCCTCAGATGGTAATGGAAGAGATTTAGTAGTCTAGCATGAAATAGAATAGAATAGGTTCCATTCAAAGTTTGAAAGAAATGTGTTTTGCTCAGGAAAAAAATATCCCCAAATCTAACAAGATCTACAGTATGATCCAGGTCTGGTCACTTGTCATTTTACTCTGTGCTGTCCTGATCAGCTGAAGCAAACAACCTTCTCACACTACATTTTAAAATGGATACTAATTCCTTCAATTCAGGAAGTACTCTGAAATTACAATTATCTTCTATGCTTTTCAATTAGGAAAAATTGCAATTGGAATTTGGCTTACCTTCTGAATTCCCTGGAATTTAAATAGTTCCCAACCCTGGTAAGCAGAGGATCTGGCCTTAACAAATCCAGTCTTTAAAGTGAAAACATTCACAACCAGTTGGTTAATGATTTGGTGTGTGGCTATCTCTCATGGGCAGGGTTCTGGGTAGGGCCCAAACAGAATCTTAATTTGTGTGGAATCTCTTGGACAAACACCCTCCCAGCTGTCGGCTGCATATTCGATGGGGACGACGACACTGGAGCTATAAAGTCCTATAGCTTTGCAGACCAATGTATTGTTTTACATTTGTTATTACCCCTCAGTGTATTTATGTTGACTTGAGGAGATAGGGTTGAGTTCAGTGGTGTGCAGCACAGTGGTGTGCAGCACAGTGGTGTGCAGCACAGTGGTGTGCAGCACAGTCAGAATGTTCAAATAGAACATTTGTAGAATAGTTATGCTTCTCTGTTATGTAGAATAGGAAATCATGTTGGCTTTATACAGTGCCTTGCGAAAGTTTTCGGCCCCCTTGAACTTTGCGACCTTTTGCCACATATCAGGCTTCAAACATAAAGATATAAAACTGTATTTTTTTGAAGAATCAACAACAAGTGGGACACAATCATGAAGTGGAACGACATTTATTGGATATTTCAAACTTTTTGAACAAATCAAAAACTGAAAAATTGGGCGTGCAAAATTATTCAGCCCCCTTAAGTTAATACTTTGTAGCGCCACCTTTTGCTGCGATTACAGCTGTAAGTCGCTTGGGGTATGTCTCTATCAGTTTTGCACATCGAGAGACTGAAATTTTTTCCCATTCCTCCTTGCAAAACAGCTCGAGCTCAGTGAGGTTGGATGGAGAGCATTTGTGAACAGCAGTTTTCAGTTCTTTCCACAGATTCTCGATTGGATTCAGGTCTGGACTTTGACTTGGCCATTCTAACACCTGGATATGTTTATTTTTGAACCATTCCATTGTAGATTTTGCTTTATGTTTTGGATCATTGTCTTGTTGGAAGACAAATCTCCGTCCCAGTCTCAGGTCTTTTGCAGACTCCATCAGGTTTTCTTCCAGAATGGTCCTGTATTTGGCTCCATCCATCTTCCCATCAATTTTAACCATCTTCCCTGTCCCTGCTGAAGAAAAGCAGGCCCAAACCATGATGCTGCCACCACCATGTTTGACAGTGGGGATGGTGTGTTCAGGTGATGAGCTGTGTTGCTTTTACGCCAAACATAACGTTTTGCATTGTTGCCAAAAAGTTCAATTTTGGTTTCATCTGACCAGAGCACCTTCTTCCACATGTTTGGTGTGTCTCCCAGGTGGCTTGTGGCAAACTTTAAACGACACTTTTTATGGATATCTTTAAGAAATGGCTTTCTTCTTGCCACTCTTCCATAAAGGCCAGATTTGTGCAATATACGACTGATTGTTGTCCTATGGACAGAGTCTCCCACCTCAGCTGTAGATCTCTGCAGTTCATCCAGAGTGATCATGGGCCTCTTGGCTGCATCTCTGATCAGTCTTCTCCTTGTATGAGCTGAAAGTTTAGAGGGACGGCCAGGTCTTGGTAGATTTGCAGTGGTCTGATACTCCTTCCATTTCAATATTATCGCTTGCACAGTGCTCCTTGGGATGTTTAAAGCTTGGGAAATCTTTTTGTATCCAAATCCGGCTTTAAACTTCTTCACAACAGTATCTTGGACCTGCCTGGTGTGTTCCTTGTTCTTCATGATGCTCATTGCGCTTTTAACGGACCTCTGAGACTATCACAGTGCAGGTCCATTTATACGGAGACTTGATTACACACAGGTGGATTGTATTTATCATCATTAGTCATTTAGGTCAACATTGGATCATTCAGAGATCCTCACTGAACTTCTGGAGAGAGTTTGCTGCACTGAAAGTAAAGGGGCTGAATAATTTTGCACGCCCAATTTTTCAGTTTTTGATTTGTTAAAAAAGTTTGAAATATCCAATAAATGGCGTTCCACTTCATGATTGTGTCCCACTTGTTGTTGATTCTTCACAAAAAAATACAGTTTTATATCTTTATGTTTGAAGCCTGAAATGTGGCAAAAGGTCGCAAAGTTCAAGGGGGCCGAATATTTTCGCAAGGCACTGTATGCCCTACAACTCTATCTGGAACATTTAGGAGACTACGCCCTCCTGAACATTACCCTGCCGCCTATAGAATCCATCAGGCCCTAGTTACGTGGGGCAATCGGCAAACACACCTCACCGATCTGTCTTTACTGTCAGGAGATTCAATTCTGCTCTGAAAGGGGCCTATTTCAGGTCCGTTAATGAGATTAAGGTGGGCCTTCGTCAAATTGTCTCATTGGATCACCAGGCCATTTACTGGCCTGTGATTGGACATCTGTCTCTGGAGCCATGCCCTGTGTATGTCTGTGTTTTGTGTTTTAGGGCTTCACTGGTCCTATTGATTACTCTGAGATTAAATTCCTATAGCTCTTTTCCTCTTCCACCCCTTCTGTTTTCCTCTTCCACCTCTTCTGTTTTCCTCTTCCACCCCTTCTGTTTTCCTCTTCCACCCCTTCTGTTTTCCTCTTCCACCCCTTCTGTTTTCCTCTTCCACCCCTTCTGTTTTCCTCTTCCACCTCTTCTGTTTTCCTCTTCCACCCCTTCTGTTTTCCTCTTCCACCCCTTCTGTTTTCCTCTTCCACCCCTTCTGTTTTCCTCTTCCACCCCTTCTGTTTTCCTCTTCCACCCCTTCTGTTTTCCTCTTCCACCCCTTCTGTTTTCCTCTTCCACCCCTTCTGTTTTCCTCTTCCACCCCTTCTGTTTTCCTCTTCCACCCCTTCTGTTTTCCTCTTCCACCCCTTCTGTTTTCCTCTTCCACCCCTTCTGTTTTCCCTTCCACCCCTTCTGTTTTCCTCTTCCACCCCTTCTGTTTTCCTCTTCCACCCCTTCTGTTTTCCTCTTCCACCCCTTCTGTTTTCCTCTTCCACCCCTTCTCTGCCTTCACTACATGTTTTCTTCACGTCCCTGTGTCAAATCGAATACAACCGGTGTAAACCTTACAGTGAATTGCTTACTTACAAGCCCTTAACCAACAATGCTTTAAGAAGTTAAGAAAAAAAATAGATAAGTAAAAAAAATATATATATATAAAAAAATAAAAAAATAATTAAACGGCAGCAGTAAAACAACAATAGTGAGTCGATGTGCGGGGCGCCGGTTAGTCGAGGTAATTGAGGTATTGTGTCTCTGTGTATCTGTGTCCCTTTGTCCCTGTGCATGAGTGAAAATCTCCTCCACCTATGAATCAGTTGCCACAGCAACACAACCACCGTCAACGAATACTTGGCGTAGATGTTGTCCCTAGACACTGCTCTAGGATCAGCTTGAACTCGACAGTTTCCTAACCTTAACCATTAGGGAAGAAATGTAAAAACGGACCATACATCAGTCTCTAGGCGCAATCATAACTCATTAACAAACACAGTAACCACAGTAACACTCAGACAACCACCTTAGATCTGTTACATCTCAATATACTGTAATTACCACAACCATAAACTGCCCTGATACCATCACAGCAATTACATGGCCACGTTATAAACAAACATTTTTTCCTTTCTATACAGCGAACACTATCAACCAACTACTTTATGACAGAACTTGTGTGTGTGGTATCATTTGTCTGTTAGATTAGATATAAGCAGGTTTAACGTGTGAATCAGATGAGGTATGAACACACTGAGGTACCAGAAGTGTGTGTATCTGGGTCAGCAGGTGCTGTTATGTCTGCTATTTGATGTCCTGGTCTTTGTGTGTGACTGTGGGCTCATCTCCAAGGAGGTGTACATGTGATGGAGGATTTATACTCTCTTACACACAAACGTACACATAAACACACCCTTGACTTAGCTATATTGGCCAGGATAACGACGAGCCCTGAAGGGAAGGCTGGTAGTTATGTTTGTCTCTCAAAAAACTCTTACAGTTGTTGGCTATTATCAATGCTAATAATTGCTGTTGTCTGAGCCATAGAGATGATTGACTGACAGGGTGAGCCTTCCAAGGCCTCATACACCCCTATTTGGTCTAAATATAAAGCTTTGAACAGTGAGGTTCGGTCCATTTGCAGGAGTGTGAAAGTGTGCAGCCCATAATAGATCCTTGGTAACACTTTACTTGACACCCAACCCCATAACATGTTATGCCGCGGTCATAATCATGTCATAATGTGTCATAACAGCTGACATAACTTGTCATAACCTGTCATAAATGGTCAAAACACTGTCATGACCCATATATTTACACCTGTGACTTATATTGTGTTGTTTTATGGCTGGTTATGACACCTGCATTTATTCAAATGTATTTTTTCCCTGACAAGAAGTTTCCTTTCGTTTGAACGTTTGTTTCTTATGTCCTTTGTTGTTGTTGTAATGAATTCTTTACGCTCATGGTTTTTTTTTCATCATATTTTAAATAACTTGTATAAAATACTCTTTATGGCAAATGTCATAAATCATTATGACCATCCTGTGTCACTTAACTTGGACTAAGAAAATACACTTCATCATTTGTCTCTTTAATGTGTGGGTCAGATGTGCTTATCTCAACACACTGTAGTACCAGAAGAAGGTGTGTGTGTGTGTGTGTGTGTGTGTGTGTGTGTATATCCGGTTAAGCTGTTGCGTCTGCTATTTGATATCCTGGTCTTTGTGTGTGACTGTGGGCTCGTTGCAGGGAGACCATTTTTTAAGGGCCACGCCGAGAAAAAGCCTTTTCCAGACCGCCAGAGACGGGCCGATGAAACAGAGACTGTGGAGGTCTGTGGGCTTCAGAACATGTTCAAATAACATGAACATACTGTTGACATGTAGGCTATGGTGTAATGGAAGGTATTTCCTTGTGTGGTGGGTTCTGACACTCTCTTATGTAGGTGTCATAACCAGCCATAATAATATATCCAACCGGTCTAAATGTGTGTCAGGACAGTGTTATAGACATGTTATAATGGTATAGTAAAGTGCCACCTGATCCGGTAATGTTTTGCTGCCTGTAACAGGAATTTCCAGTTGAACAAAAAGGAGGGCCGCCGTTGAAAACAGATCAAAATCATTTCAGTTGAATTGCAAGTTGCAACATGCAGCTCCTGGAGACGGGCCTTTTTCTCTTCTAACCAGACACCACTCAATGTTCTCTAAACATCAGCCTGAGAGGATTGTACCAAGTCAAACCAGAAGGCACTGTGTTTGCCTGCTGCTACAGAATCACACAGTATTCATATTGTCATCAACACTATAAGAATCAGTGTGTCCTCGGTCCTTACACCTTCAGGAGCTCTCACGTCCTTCACTGTTAACGGTATGAGAAGAATCCAGAAGATCCGGTCTAGTGACCATCAATCAGTACACAAAGGAGAGTCACAAATACAACACTGGAAATCATGTGCATTACAGAAAAGGGAAAATATAAATATGCTAATCATTGTTAATGACTATTAACGTTATTCATCTTAAATATTCCCATTTCACCGCCATAGGACATTTTGAGTCTAATTGTGTTGTCTCGGTAATGGGGTTTCATGTGCATCGATCATTTTAGTAGAGATTTTTGAAGAATGTTTTGAAGAAGGGATTTAAACTCTAGTGACTCTGTGTTACCTTGGAGAACATCGAGAAAGTCAAATCAAACTCCCTATTTTTGTCTACAGTATACTCACAGCCCAAGGGGGATTACTTTTTTGGTGTGTGTATTTGTGTTTCATTACCGTGGTGACTAACCCTGTGTTGTACATGTATCCCTCCTCCTCCTACTTCTCCTCCTTCTCAGTACCACTAAGTACGGCGTGCTCACCTTCCTGCCTCGTTTCCTGTACGAGCAGATCCGCCGGGCCGCCAATGCCTTCTTCCTCTTCATCGCCCTGATGCAGGTAGGCCACGCCCAGTACATGTTGTTTACTCTGGAGGGAGCAACGTTCTGGAGCATTCAGAAAGAAATGTGTTGACAAGATATGATTCTCTGTGGAGTAGAACTATGAAACAAATCAGCTCTATCCATTACATTTCTATCTGTAACCTGCACTGACAACCTGACCGTGTCTAACCAAACCGTCAGCGTTTCTTCAACATGGTCTCTGCGCTCTTCCTCTCAGCAAATCCCTGATGTGTCTCCTACGGGTCGCTACACCACTCTGGTACCACTCATCTTCATCCTCACTGTGGCCGGGATTAAAGAGATCATAGAGGACTATGTAAGTAGGACGGACACAGGTCAGCAGTCACGGGTCAGCAGTCACGGGTCAGCAGTCACTGGTCAGCAGTCACGGGTCAGCAGTCACTGGTCAACTCCTCCGCTGTAGAACAACACCCTGCAGATTTTATAAATCTCCACCTCTGTTCCAAAACAATTGCTTAGCCGGCACAGTGCCATTCTTGTGCATCTAATGTGAGAGAAAAAGGGAGGGAGACTGGTAAGGAGCTCACCCCCCCCCCCCTCCTTCTGTCTCTTTACAGCAAAGACACAAGGCAGACAACACAGTCAACAAGAAAAAGACCACAGGTATTGGACATGTGTGAAGCCGTGCTAGTCAGTTTCATGAGTGAATTCCATGTAGCTTCTGGGAATAGACAGTTGTGCTTTAGGGAAGATCAGCAGTATATGACATGTTTAGGCTAACAGCTCTGTTGTCATTGTGTCTCAGTTCTGAGGAATGGAGCCTGGCAGACTATCATATGGAAACAGGTACCATTACCCCCATCCTCTCAACAGCCTGTCTGACTAGTGGTTACAGATGGAGCCCACACTTTCCACAACACACCTGAACATGGAAAAAGTCCTAACTAAGACTGCATGGCTCATTCTGTACCTCTCCAGAATGTTCTCTGGCATTTTTCTTCACGTTGTTGAGTATCCTTTCTATCTAATGCTGAGCTTGCTCTGACCGAGGGACACGTCAGACTTAAACATCCACAGTAAAGCTACTTGCTGCTCACTGTCACTTTCTCCCTCCCTCCCTCTCTCCATCATCCCTCCCTCTCTCCATCATCCCTCCCTCTCTCCATCATCCCTCCCTCTCCATCATCCCTCCCTCTCTCCATCATCCCTCCATCATCCCTCCATCATCCCTCCATCATCCCTCCCTCTCTCCATCATCCCTCCCTCTCTCCACCATCCCTCTCTCCATCATCTCTCCCTCTCTCCACCATCCCTCCCTCTCTCTACCATCCCTCTCTCTTCCTCTCTCTCTCTCTTTCTATTCCCCTGACTCACTTTATCTTGCATCTCTCTCTCTCTTCCCCCCATCCATTTTCAATGTCATTCTCACCTCATGCTGTTGCATTTCTGTGTCCTGGCCACAAGGTGGCAGTAGGAGACATAGTGAAGGTGACCAATGGGCAGCATCTTCCAGCTGACATGGTCATAGTGTCCTCCAGGTTGGTTTGCGGTCTTGTGTTTTTGTGTGGTCAGTGTTAGTTAAAGTGGTGTTTGATCAGTGTTGTCAGGCTAGTAATAGGGGAGGCATTGAGGGTTGTCACCATTATGTTTGATCAATGATTCAATATTGTTATTTGACCGTTGCATAGATGAATGTTGTGGTAAAGTTGGACTCCATCTCTCTCCACAGTGAGCCTCAGGCCATGTGTTATACTGAGACCTCCAACCTGGACGGAGAAACCAACCTGAAGATCAGACAGGTGAGACGCGTGCGGAATGACCCCAACGCTGTGCTTTATCGACCTCCGGAGGAGCTGGTGATGGGACTGTGTGTGTGTACCTGCTCTAACAGGGTGTGCGTGTATTTCAGGGTCTCCCTCTCACAGCTGGTCTCCAGTCTCTGGAGGAGCTGATGGGTCTCTCTGGCCGTCTGGAGTGTGAAGAGCCCAACAGACACCTGTATGACTTCACTGGGACTCTACGCCTGGACAACCAAAAGTACGGATCTCTCTCGCTCTTTCGCTCTCTCTCTTATATTTATATTATTTTTGGGGTTTACTGCCAGGGCCCAGGTCTGGCAGTACTGCTCTAGCAGGCCCAGGTCTGGCAGTACAGGCTCTGCTGTAGGCCATGTGCTCAAATTTGTGGTCAAATTTGTCTCCATTCTTTAAGATTGGGGTTATGAGTCCTTGATTCCAGGTGTCAGGGAAGTAACCTACACTCAGGATCAAATGACATTTTGCACTAGTGAGTTTGAGCATCTCCTTTAGGACTCTATCAGGTCCGCATGCTTTTTAAATTTGAGGTGCCTGACGTTTCTTATAGAGCTCCTGGTCAGTAATGGAGTCCAGTGGATTTTGATTGTCCTTTTATAGATTTTTCTAGTCCATTAAACTTCTCATGAATTTGGCGTTGTTCTGCGTTTGCATCAATGTGAACAGTGTTGTAGAGTGTTGTAAATGGGTCTTCCATATCTCTCCATTTTCTATCGCTAATTCCAATTTTGCCAGAAGTTGTTTGTGTTTATTGACTCCTCACTGTCAGATGCTTGCTGTTGTACTGTGCTTTTTTTGCTTCTGAGTGTACTTTTATAGAGTTTAAGTCTCACAGTAATTAAGGCGTAATTCATAATTATTTGGGTCTCTGTGCTTTTGTTTTTCTCCTTGTAAAATTATAATCTGCATCAATCCAGTTGTCATCTGTGGTCAGTTTTGGTTAGTTTTTTAAATCAATTTCAGTTGTGCTTCTTTTGCTGTTTGCCTGAATATGTAGTTGATGTTTTTACTGCCAGATTGATGCCTTCTTCACTGTGAGTGAATGTGATATTCAGACAGTTATCTAAGAGTGTTTGGATATTTTAGTTACAAGTTGCTTTCTGGTTTTCTTCACCTTATGACCTCCAGTGGAACTGTAAATCTGTTTTGGGGGCCCATCTGGGCTGTGAATGTCTGATGTTGTACAGCTTACTGGGCTGTGAATGTCTGATGTTGTACAACTTACTGGGCTGTGAATGTCTGATGTTGTACAGATTACTGGGCTGTGAATGTCTGATGTTGTACAACTTACTGGGCTGTGAATGTCTGATGTTGTACAGATTACTGGGCTGTGAATGTCTGATGTTGTACAGCTTACTGGGCTGTGAATGTCTGATGTTGTACAACTTACTGGGCTGTGAATGTCTGATGTTGTACAACTTACTGGGCTGTGAATGTCTGATGTTGTACAGATTACTGGGCTGTGAATGTCTGATGTTGTACAGCTTACTGGGCTGTGAATGTCTGATGTTGTACAGATTACTGGGCTGTGAACGTCTGATGTTGTACAGCTTACTGGACTGTGAATGTCTGATGTTGTACAGATTACTGGGCTGTGAATGTCTGATGTTGTACAGCTGACTGGGCTGTGAATGTCTGATGTTGTACAGCTTACTGGACTGTGAATGTCTGATGTTGTACAGATTACTGGGCTGTGAATGTCTGATGTTGTACAGCTGACTGGGCTGTGAATGTCTGATGTTGTACAGATTACTGGGCTGTGAACGTCTGATGTTGTACAACTTACTGGGCTGTGAACGTCTGATGTTGTACAACTTACTGGGCTGTGAATGTCTGATGTCTGTACAGATGTTGTACAGTTTACTGTACAGGCTGTGAATGTCTGATGTTACAGTGGGCTGTGAACTGAGTTTACTGGGCTGTGAACGTCTGATGTTGTACAACTTACTGGGCTGTGAATGTCTGATGTTGTACAGCTGACTGGGCTGTGAATGTCTGATGTTGTACAACTTACTGGGCTGTGAATGTCTGATGTTGTACAGTTTACTGGGCTGTGAACGTCTGATGTTGTACAGTTTACTGGGCTGTGAACGTCTGATGTTGTACAACTTACTGGGCTGTGAATGTCTGATGTTGTACAGCTGACTGGGCTGTGAATGTCTGATGTTGTACAGTTTACTGGGCTGTGAATGTCTGATGTTGTACAGTTTACTGGGCTGTGAATGTCTGATGTTGTACAACTTACTGGGCTGTGAATGTCTGATGTTGTGAATGTCAGTTTACTGGGCTGTGAATGTCTGATGTTGTGATGTCTGATGTTGTACAGCTGACTGGGCTGTGAATGTCTGATGTTGTACAGTTTACTGGGCTGTGAATGTCTGATGTTGTACAGATTACTGGGCTGTGAATGTCTGATGTTGTACAGCTTACTGGGCTGTGAATGTCTGATGTTGTACAGCTTACTGGGCTGTGAATGTCTGATGTTGTACAGATTACTGGGCTGTGAATGTCTGATGTTGTACAGCTTGAACTGGACTGGGTGAATGTCTGATGTTGTACAGATTACTGGGCTGTGAATGTCTGATGTTGTACAGCTTACTGGGCTGTGAATGTCTGATGTTTGTACAGCAGAATGTCTGATGTTGTACAATTTACTGGGCTGTGAATGTCTGATGTTGATTACAGCTTACTGGGCTGTGAATGTCTGATGTTGTACAGATTACTGGGCTGTGAATGTCTGATGTTGTACAGCTGACTGGGCTGTGAATGTCTGATGTTGTACAGATTACTGGGCTGTGAATGTCTGATGTTGTACAACTTACTGGGCTGTGAATGTCTGATGTTGTACAATTTACTGGGCTGTGAATGTCTGATGTTGTACAACTTACTGGGCTGTGAATGTCTGATGTTGTACAACTTACTGGGCTGTGAATGTCTGATGTTGTACAGTTTACTGGGCTGTGAATGTCTGATGTTGTACAACTTACTGGGCTGGGCTGAATGTCTGATGTTGTACAGCTTACTGGGCTGTGAATGTCTGATGTTGTACAACTTACTGGGCTGTGAATGTCTGATGTTGTCTGATGTTGTACAGTACAGTTTACTGGGCTGTGAATGTGGGCTGATGTTGTACAGTTTACTGGGCTGTGAATGTCTGATGTTGTACAACTTACTGGGCTGTGAATGTCTGATGTTGTACAGCTGACTGGGCTGTGAATGTCTGATGTTGTACAGTTTACTGGGCTGTGAATGTCTG
Organism: Oncorhynchus nerka; assembly: GCF_034236695.1. Taxonomy (NCBI): domain Eukaryota; kingdom Metazoa; phylum Chordata; class Actinopteri; order Salmoniformes; family Salmonidae; genus Oncorhynchus; species Oncorhynchus nerka. The sequence continues at coordinate 18,929,102 of NC_088401.1, read as the reverse complement.
ATGTTGAACTGGGCTGTGAATGTCTGATGTTGTACAGCTTACTGGGCTGTGAATGTCTGATGTTGTACAGCTTACTGGGCTGTGAATGTCTGATGTTGTACAGTTTACTGGGCTGCTGTACAGCTTACTGGGCTGTGAATGTCTGATGTTGTACAGCTTACTGGGCTGTGAATGTCTGATGTTGTACAGATTACTGGGCTGTGAACGTCTGATGTTGTACACTGGGCTTGAACTGGTACAGATTACTGGGCTGTGAATGTCTGATGTTGTACAGATTACTGGGCTGTGAATGTCTGATGTTGTACAGCTGACTGGGCTGTGAATGTCTGATGTTGTACAGCTTACTGGGCTGTGAATGTCTGATGTTGTACAGATTACTGGGCTGTGAATGTCTGATGTTGTACAGCTTACTGGGCTGTGAATGTCTGATGTTGTACAGATTACTGGGCTGTGAACGTCTGATGTTGTACAACTTACTGGGCTGTGAACGTCTGATGTTGTACAACTTACTGGGCTGTGAATGTCTGATGTTGTACAGTTTACTGGGCTGTGAATGTCTGATGTTGTACAGTTTACTGGGCTGTGAACGTCTGATGTTGTACAACTTACTGGGCTGTGAATGTCTGATGTTGTACAGCTTACTGGGTGATGTTGCACAGCTTACTGGGCTGTGAATGTCTGATGTTGTACAACTTACTGGGCTGTGAATGTCTGATGTTGTACAGTTTACTGGGCTGTGAATGTCTGATGTTGTACAGTTTACTGGGCTGTGAATGTCTGATGTTGTACAGCTTACTGGGCTGTGAATGTCTGATGTTGTACAGCTGACTGGGCTGTGAATGTCTGATGTTGTACAGTTTACTGGGCTGTGAATGTCTGATGTTGTACAACTTACTGGGCTGTGAATGTCTGATGTTGTACAACTTACTGGGCTGTGAATGTCTGATGTTGTACAGTTTACTGGGCTGTGAATGTCTGATGTTGTACAGTTTACTGGGCTGTGAATGTCTGATGTTGTACAGATTACTGGGCTGTGAATGTCTGATGTTGTACAACTTACTGGGCTGTGAATGTCTGATGTTGTACAACTTACTGGGCTGTGAATGTCTGATGTTGTACAGATTACTGGGCTGTGAATGTCTGATGTTGTACAATTTACTGGGCTGTGAATGTCTGATGTTGTACAACTTACTGGGCTGTGAATGTCTGATGTTGTACAGATTACTGGGCTGTGAATGTCTGATGTTGTACAACTTACTGGGCTGTGAATGTCTGATGTTGTACAGCTTACTGGGCTGTGAATGTCTGATGTTGTACAACTTACTGGGCTGTGAATGTCTGATGTTGTACAGCTTACTGGGCTGTGAATGTGTGGTTGTTTCCATGTCTGTTCTTTTGAGGAACAATGTAATTTGGCTGTGATCAGACAGAAGTGTTAGTGGCTTGACAGTGAATGAGCTGAGAGAGAAAATGTCAGTGTCTGTAATCATATAGTCTACTGTGCTTTGGCCAAGAGGTGAGCAGTAGGTGAATCTCCCCAAAGAGTCCCCCCGTAACCTACCATTGACAAAGTACAGACCCAGGCTTCTACAGAGCTGCAACAGATCCCTTCCATTTTGTTGATGTTGCTGTCACTGTTGTTTCTATGGGGGAGATGAAGACAGAGACACTATGGCCTGTAATAAAGCTGTCCCCTCGTGGTCGTTAGATCAGGTAGTGTTCCTGTGTTCGCATTTGTGTCCCCACAAATGAGTACATTTCCCTGGGCCTGGAAATGGCACACCTCAAAGGTGGGGAAGATCTCCTCTGAGTAATATGGGGATTCTGAGGGGGGGAGTTATATATTGCGCAAAGAACACATATATTTCTGTCAGTACAAGTTATTTTTTTAAATTTGAACCAAATGTGATATTTAGGGGATCAATTAGATTTTGTAGTTGGGATTTGTAGAAAATGATCAATCCTCCGGAGTCTCTGCCTCTGACAGAGCTGTGTTTCTGTGACGGCACAATGACCTCTGTAGCCTGTGGGACAGTTAGTGACAATGTCTGCCTTACTCCATGTCTCCTGCAGAATGATGACATCAACGTCTTTAACATTTGATTTAAACTCCTCTGCAAAACTCTTCAGCCCTGAATGAGTTTAGGCCCTGAATGTTTTCATGTTGCAAAAAGAAAGAATAACACATTCAGAAATACAGTAACTTCTAACTACTGAGTTGTTCAGAATAATAAACAGGATAACAGAAATACAGTAACTACTAACTACTGAGTTGTTCAGTGATAAACAGGATAACAGAAATACAGTAACTACTAACTACTGAGTTGTTCAGTGATAAACAGGATAACAGAAATACAGTAACTACTAACTACTGAGTTGTTCAGAGTGATAAACAGGATAACAGAAATACAGTAACTACTAACTACTGAGTTGTTCAGAGTAATAAACAGAATAACAGATACAGTAACTACTGAGTTGCTCAGAGTAATAAACAGGATAAAAGAAATACAGTAACTACTGAGTTGTTCAGAGTGATAAACAGGATAACAGAAATACAGTAACTACTGAGTTGCTCAGAGTAATAAACAGGATAACAGAAATACAGTAACTAATAACTACTGAGTTGTTCAGAGTAATAAACAGGATAACAGAAATACAGTAACTACTGAGTTGTTCAGAGTAATAAACAGGATAACAGTTGAAATACAGTAACTACTAACTACTGAGTTGTCTGAGTTGTTTATAACTAACAGAGTGATAAACAGGATAACAGAAATACAGTAACTATTCATTGAACAAGTACACTTTTAGTACAGTAGCTGTGTGTGTGTGTTCAGTGCCGATGTACTGGAGGAGGGGGTCTGGGGTATGCTGGTCCTGCTGGGGGTGGAGGGGAGCCAGGTCTGGACAGGGGGGGCTTCCTCTCTGGTCTGGTAGAGGTGGTGGTCTGGTGTGGGGTGGTAGGCTGGGCCCGGTCCAGTCTGGCTGCGCTGATGGAGGTGGTGATGCTCTGGTGGGCCCTGTGGGGTGCACTGTGTTGGGGGGGCCTGGAGCTCCTTGGTGGTGCAGTGGTCTGGTAGGGGTCTCTGGGTGGTTCTCTGTCCAGTGGGAGTGTCTACCAAGTGCCACTTGCTTTAGAGACTTGGCAAACATGGTATACGTCTGCTTCCTCAGGTGGGATGCAGGTGGGGGTGGTGAGCAACGTACACGTTCGTGAGTACCCTCTGGTGGGGGGTGGGGTATGGGGGTGGGGGGTGGTCGGTATGGTATGGGGGGGTGTGGTCGGTATGGGGGGTCGGTATGGGGGTCGGTATGGGGGGGTCGGTATGGGGGGGTGGGGGGGGTCGGTATGGGGGGGGTCATGGGGGTCGGTATGGGGGGGGGTATGGGGGGGGGGTGGTCGGTATGGGGGTGGGTCGGTATGGGGGGGGGGGTCGGTATGGGGGGTGGTCGGTATGGGGGGGGTCGGTATGGGGGGTGGTCGGTATGGGGGGGTGGGTCGGGGTATGGGGGTGGTCGGTATGGGGGGGGTCGGTATGGGGGGGGGGGGTCGGTATGGGGGGGTGGTCGGTATGGGGGTGGGTCGGTATGGGGGGGGGTGGTCGGTATGGGGGTCGGTATCGGGGGGGGGTGGTCATGGGGGTGGGGGGGGGGTCGGTATGGGGGGTGGGTCGGGGTATGGGGGGTCGGTATGGGGGGGGTGGTCGGTATGGGGGTGGGTCGGTATGGGGGTGGGGGGTGGTCGGTATGGGGGGGTCGGTATGGGGGGGGGTCGGTATGGGGGGGGTGGGTCGGTATGGGGGGTCAATGGGGGTGGTCGGTATGGGGGGTCGGTATGGGGGGGGGGTCGGTATGGGGGGGTATGGGGGTCGGTATGGGGGGTCGGGGGGGTCGGTATGGGGGGTCGGTATGGGGGGGTCGGTATGGGGGGGGTATGGGGGTCGGTATGGGGGGTCGGTCGGTATGGGGGGTCGGTATGGGGGGGTGGGTCGGTATGGGGGGGTCGGTCGGTATGGGGGGGGGGGTCGGTATGGGGGGGGTCGGTCGGTATGGGGGGGGGGGTCGGTATGGGGGGGTAAGGAGTATCTCAGTCACTGCTGCTGCGTTGAATTTAGTTAGTTTTTTTACTCACACTGTCAATCTTTTCCTCCTGTGTTGATCTTCAGTTGTACAATTTGATTACGTTTATATATGTTTTGCTAATTTAATCTTGTTTATCTCACTCTTAGCAACCAGAAGTCAGGAGATGTTCGTCTGCATGACTGCCTCTCTCTCTCTGAACACACACCTAACATAGGATTGCATCATTTTGAACCTCCACCTGCTCGTCACTGTTCTCTTTCCAGTGCGGTTCCTCTGGGTCCTGACCAGGTGCTGCTGCGAGGTGCCCAGCTCAGGAACACACAATGGGTTGTGGGTATTATAGTCTACACTGGACATGACTCCAAACTGATGCAGGTGAGACATTTCAAGCCTTGGATCAAGCAAATCTAAACTCTAATACTCTAATGAAGGCTGTAGAGTTTGCTGTTCTTCCTCCATAGCGGTCGACTGAGTTCCTGAACTCTGTGCCATTTGGGGTGTTTTGTAGTTCCACATGAAGGATGTAATAATGTGGTGAATGTTCCTTCCAGAACTCGACCAAGGCCCCTCTGAAGCGTTCTAATGTGGAGCGGGTGACCAATGTCCAGATCCTGGTGCTGTTCTGCATCCTTCTGGTGATGGCGCTAGTGAGCTCTATAGGAGCCTCCATCTGGAACAAACAACACACTGAGGAGGCCTGCTGGTACCTGTCACGCGCCGGTGAGAATACACACACACCCCTGGACACACGCACCCCTGGACACACGCACCCCTGGACACACACATGCCCTAGTCATTTATTCTTATTCCATACAACCGTGTGTGTGTGTGTCTACAGGTGACATCTCCACTAACTTTTGGTATAACCTTCTGACGTTCATCATCCTCTACAACAACCTCATCCCCATCAGCCTGTTGGTCACTCTGGAGGTCGTCAAGTTCACACAGGCACTCTTCATCAACTGGGTATGCACGGACGCAGGCTCGGGTGTGTTTAGAGAGCGTTTGGCTGTCTTTAGATGTCTTTCATCTAACTTCTCTGTGTTTGGTGTCAGGATGTGGAGATGTACTACGCAGAGACAGACACACCCGCCATGGCTCGAACGTCCAATCTCAACGAAGAACTGGGCCAGGTGAGGATGGACTCCACCAATTTTATCATGTTCACATCCGAGCTCAACCAATCAGAGTTGATTCCTGTTGTGAACTGATATCCTTCCTTTTCCCCCTCTCCCAGGTGAAGTATCTGTTTTCTGATAAGACAGGAACTCTCACCTGTAACGTCATGCACTTCAAGAAGTGTACCATCGCTGGGATCACATACGGCCACTTCCCTGACCTGGATGTTGATCGTTCCATGGAGGACTTCAGGTCAGTGACCTCCTCTTATTCTTCACCTTTGGCTGTGCTTTATTTTTGTTTTATGTAGTTAGTGTCAATTAGTAGTGTTTAATTCTGTCCGTCTCCTCCCTCAGCCCCCTGCCGTCCAGCAGTGTTAACACAGAGTTTGATGACCCCACTCTCATCCAGAACATTGAGAGGAACCATGTAGGTGTTCCCCTTCTGTCATGATAATTATTATACTGAAAGAGATTGACACTGGGCTGTGTATGACCACTCTCTTTCTCTTTGTTACTCGCTCTCCCGATTTCGCTCTCTCTCTCATTCCCTCTCTCCAGCCGACCTCTGCTCAAATCTGTGAGTTCCTGACGATGATGGCGGTGTGTCACACCGTGGTCCCAGAGAGAGAGGAGGACCAGCTTATTTACCAGGCCTCCTCGCCAGGTAGACAGCCTATCACGACACAGCTTAAACACCTAGGAGCCAATCATAACTTGGCTACTAGACAGTAGAACCAATCACATCCAAGCTACTACACCTTAGAGCCAATCACATCCAAGCTACTACACATTAGAGCCAATCGAATCAACTCAACATGTATGTGCACTGCATGTGTGTTTTCCTTTCCTCAGATGAAGGAGCTCTGGTGAAAGGAGCCAAAGGTCTGGGCTTTGTTTTCACAGCAAGGACTCCTGGCTCCGTTATCATGGAAGCTGTAAGTGTGGGTTTGAGACATGGGATGGAGTGCGTCATTTGAAGAAAGGTAAATATTCATCCTCTTCTCTGTTGAATTCTGTCTATTTGTTTGTGTCTTTCAGAGGGGGAAGGAGAAGAGCTTTGAGCTGCTGAATGTGCTGGAGTTTTCAAGGTAAATTAACCCCCCCCCCACACACACACACACACACACAATCACAACACACACACATTCACAGACACTTAACAGTCATTCCCTTTTCTACAGTAACCGTAAGCGCATGTCTGTAGTGGTCCGAACCCCCGATGGGAAACTGCGTCTGTACTGCAAGGGAGCAGTGAGTATAACCCCAGTCATTGAATGCACCACAGTTTATTCCCATAGTGGCATTGCTCATATTGAAGATGAACTGGCGCGTGTTGATGATGTCATGGTGTGTGCTTCAGGATAATGTGATCTTTGAGCGTCTCACTGATTCGTCTCAGTACAAAGAGTTGACCATGGCACATCTGGAACAGTTCGCCACCGAGGGTACGGCCTTTCTCGTTGTAAATGTGCTGGTCATATTTGTTCCTGCTATCTTTTGTCTACGTTCTCTTAACTTTTTGCCATCTTTTTCTCTGCAAGATTCATTTTTCCCTTTCACTCCCTTTTTCTACCTTATTACCACTGTATTACATGTTGACCTTGTCCCCCCCCAGGTCTGCGGACTCTGTGTTTTACCTATGTTGATCTGGAGGAGGGGGTATACCAGGAGTGGCTGAAGGAGTACACCCGGATTAGCACTATCATCAAAGACCGGGCCCAGAAACTAGAGGACTGCTATGAACTGCTGGAGAAGGTTGGTTAGTGATTAGCATTGCATGTGTAGTTAGATATTGCGAATATATATATTTCTCTGTACCGTCTAGCATGGTGATATAGTGACTACCCCTCACTCTACCCCCTTCAGTCAGTGTGTTGTTGGGTTGGTAAGATGGTGACTAACCCTCACTCCATCCCCTTCAGTCAGTGTGTTGTTGGGTTGGTAAGATGGTGATTACCCCTCACTCTATCCCCTTCAGTCAGTGTGTTGTTGGGTTGGTAAGATGGTGACTACCCCTCACTCTTATCGCCTTCAGTCAGTGTGTTGTTGGGTTGGTAAGATGGTGACTAGTCTATCCCCTTCAGTCAGTGTGTTGTTGGGTTGGTAAGATGGTGACTACCCCTCACTCTATCGCCTTCAGTCAGTGTGTTGTTGGGTTGGTAAGATGGTGACTACCCCTCACTCTATCCCCTTCAGTCAGTGTGTTGTTGGGTTGGTAAGATGGTGACTACCCCTCACTCTATCCCCTTCAGTCAGTGTGTTGTTGGGTTGGTAAGATGGTGACTACCCCTCACTCCATCCCCTTCAGTCAGTGTGTTGTTGGGTTGGTAAGATGGTGACTACCCCTCACTCTATCCCCTTCAGTCAGTGTGTTGTTGGGTTGGTAAGATGGTGACTACCCCTCACTCTATCCCCTTCAGTCAGTGTGTTGTTGGGTTGGTAAGATGGTGACTACCCTCACTCCATCCCCTTCAGTCAGTGTGTTGTTGGGTTGGTAAGATGGTGACTACCCCTCACTCTATCCCCTTCAGTCAGTGTGTTGTTGGGTTGGTAAGATGGTGACTACCCCTCACTCTATCCCCTTCAGTCAGTGTGTTGTTGGGTTGGTAAGATGGTGACTACCCCTCACTCTATCCCCTTCAGTCAGTGTGTTGTAAGATGGGGCAGTGTGTTGTTGGTAAGATGGTGACTACCCCTCACTCTATCCCCTTCAGTCAGTGTGTTGTTGGGTTGGTAAGATGGTGACTACCCCTCACTCTATCCCCTTCAGTCAGTGTGTTGTTGGGTTGTAAGATGGTGACTACCCCTATCCCCTTCAGTCAGTGGTTGGTAAGATGGTGACTACCCCTCACTCTATCCCCTTCAGTCAGTGTGTTGTTGGGTTGGTAAGATGGTGACTACCCTCACTCCATCCCCTTCAGTCAGTGTGTTGTTGGGTTGGTAAGATGGTGACTACCCCTCACTCTATCCCCTTCAGTCAGTGTGTTGTTGGGTTGGTAAGATGGTGACTACCCCTCACTCTATCCCCTTCAGTCAGTGTGTTGTTGGGTTGGTAAGATGGTGACTACCCCTCACTCTATCCCCTTCAGTCAGTGTGTTGTTGGGTTGGTAAGATGGTGACTACCCCTCACTCCATCCCCTTCAGTCAGTGTGTTGTTCTGGTAAGATGGTGACTACCCCTCACTCTTTCCCCTTCAGTGTGTTGTTGGGTTGGTAAGATGGTGACTACCCCTCACTCTATCCCCTTCAGTCAGTATGTTGTTGGGTTGGTAAGATGGTGACTACCCCTCACTCTATCCCCTTCAGTCAGTGTGTTGTTGGGTTGGTAAGATGGTGACTACCCCTCACTCCATCCCCTTCAGTCAGTGTGTTGTTGGGCTGGTAAGATGGTGACTACCCCTCACTCTTTCCCCTTCAGTCAGTGTGTTGTTGGGTTGGTAAGATGGTGACTACCCCTCACTCTATCCCCTTCAGTCAGTGTGTTGTTGGGTTGGTAAGATGGTGATTACCCCTCACTCTATCCCCTTCAGTCAGTGTGTTGTTGGGTTGGTAAGATGGTGACTACCCCTCACTCCATCCCCTTCAGTCAGTGTGTTGTTGGGTTGGTAAGATGGTGACTACCCCTCACTCTATCCCCTTCAGTCAGTGTGTTGTTGGGTTGGTAAGATGGTGACTACCCCTCACTCTATCCCCTTCAGTCAGTGTGTTGTTGGGTTGGTAAGATGGTGACTACCCCTCACTCCATCCCCTTCAGTCAGTGTGTTGTTGGGCTGGTAAGATGGTGACCCCTCACTCTTTCCCCTTCAGTCAGTGTGTTGTTGGGTTGGTAAGATGGTGACTACCCCTCCTCTATCCCCTTCAGTCAGTGTGTTGTTGGGTTGGTAAGATGGTGATTACCCCTCACTCTATCCCCTTCAGTCAGTGTGTTGTTGGGTTGGTAAGATGGTGACTACCCCTCACTCTATCCCCTTCAGTCAGTGTGTTGTTGGGCTGGTAAGATGGTGACTACCCCTCACTCTATCCCCTTCAGTCAGTGTGTTGTTGGGTTGGTAAGATGGTGACTACCCCTCACTCTATCCCCTTCAGTCAGTGTGTTGTTGGGTTGGTAAGATGGTGACTACCCCTCACTCTATCCCCTTCAGTCAGTGTGTTGTTGGGTTGGTAAGATGGTGACTACCCCTCACTCTATCCCCTTCAGTCAGTGTGTTGTTGGGTTGGTAAGATGGTGACTACCCCTCACTCCATCCCCTTCAGTCAGTGTGTTGTTGGGTTGGTAAGATGGTGACTACCCCTCACTCTATCCCCTTCAGTCAGTGTGTTGTTGGGTTGGTAAGATGGTGACTACCCCTCACTCTATCCCCTTCAGTCAGTGTGTTGTTGGGTTGGTAAGATGGTGACTACCCCTCACTCTATCCCCTTCAGTCAGTGTGTTGTTGGGTTGGTAAGATGGTGACTACCCCTCACTCTTATCGCCTTCAGTCAGTGTGTTGTTGGGTTGGTAAGATGGTGACTACCCCTCACTCTATCCCCTTCAGTCAGTGTGTTGTTGGGTTGGTAAGATGGTGACTACCCCTCACTCTATCCCCTTCAGTCAGTGTGTTGTTGGGTTGGTAAGATGGTGACTACCCCTCACTCTATCCCCTTCAGTCAGTGTGTTGTTGGGTTGGTAAGATGGTGACTATCCCCTTCAGTCTACCCTCATCCCCTTCAGTCAGTGTGTTGTTGGGTTGGTAAGATGGTGACTACCCTCACTCTATCCCCTTCAGTCAGTGTGTTGTTGGGTTGGTAAGATGGTGACTACCCTCACTCTATCCCCTTCAGTCAGTGTGTTGTTGGTAAGATGGTGACTACCCCTCATCCCCTTCTCTATCCCCTTCAGTCAGTGTGTTGTTGGGTTGGTAAGATGGTGACTACCCCTCACTCTATCCCCTTCAGTCAGTGTGTTGTTGGGTTGGTAAGATGGTGACTACCCCTCACTCTATCCCCCTCAGTCAGTGTGTTGTTGGGTTGGTAAGATGGTGACTACCCCTCACTCATCCCCTTCAGTCAGTGTGTTGCTGGGCTGGTGAGTTTGTCCAGCAGAGGGCAGAGTGGTCCCACTGATCAACTGTTGAGAACTATGACCTCTCAGTACTGAAGAAGCCCTGTTTCCCCAGAGGAAACTCCCCCTCTCAATTCAATTCAATTCAAGGGCTTTATTGGCATGGGAAACATGTGTTAACATTGCCAAAGCAAGTGAGATAGACAACATACAAAGTGAATATATAAAGTGAAAAACAACAAAAATTAACAGGAAACTCTCTCTGTCTCTCTCTCTCTCTGTGTGTGTACCCACAAACACCAGTCGGTCACTCCCCTAAGGTGTCAACAGTACAGACACCCTGTAACCCAGAGGACATCTCCAGTATACATCTGGACGTGATCATGTCTGTGGTTATTAATAGTCTGGACATGGCAGCTGTAGGCAGAAAACTAATTCTGAGAGTGTTTACATTAAGTCTGGCCATTAGGATGGCACATGACTCCACAGCTGCCTTTGTTTGGCTGTAATGAGAGGCAGCCCTCCAGTAAAGAGGGGTTTTGAGAGACGGCCCAGAGGAGAGGAGGGGGAAGGTAATGGGATAGAAGTGAGGAAAGGGTTTCGGTAGACTGGAAGACTACAGAGATAATTACCCTCACCAGTCTGCCAAGAGACCCTTAAAACTGGTGTGTGGGTGTGTATGGGTGACTACGTGACTGTATTTGTGTGTTTTAATAGAGTTCAAAGTAAATGTTTGGGAAACATTAAGACTTTCCCCACGCTGCTGTTTGACCCACATGATACAGACCACTTCTTAACCTGTCTAATGCTTCTGCTGCCCAGCCTGTCTCTTCAACTTGGTTACCCTGTCTAATGCTTCTGCTGCCCAGCCTGTCTCTTCAACTTGGTTACCCTGTCTAATGCTTCTGCTTCCCAGCCTGTCTCTTCAACTTGGTTACCCTGTCTAAAGCTTCTGCTGCCCAGCCTGTCTCTTCAACTTGGTTACCCTGTCTAAAGCTTCTGCTGCCCAGCCTGTCTCTTCAACTTGGTTACCCTGTCTAATGCTTCTGCTGCCCAGCCTGTCTCTTCAACTTGGTTACCCTGTCTAATGCTTCTGCTGCCCAGCCTGTCTCTTCAACTTGGTTACCCTGTCTAATGCTTCTGCTGCCCAGCCTGTCTCTTCAACTTGGTTACCCTGTCTAATGCTTCTGCTGCCCAGCCTGTCTCTTCAACTTGGTTACCCTGTCTAATGCTTCTGCTGCCCAGCCTGTCTCTTCAACTTGGTTACTCTGTCTAATGCTTCTGCTTCCCAGCCTGTCTCTTCAACTTGGTTACCCTGTCTAAAGCTTCTGCTGCCCAGCCTGTCTCTTCAACTTTTTACCCTGTCTAATGCTTCTGCTGCCCAGCCTGTCTCTTCAACTTGGTTGTAGCTTATAAGAGCCCCTCCCCCCTCTCTCTCTGTAGGATCTGTTGTTGTTGGGGGCCACAGCTATAGAGGACCGTCTCCAGGCAGGGGTCCCTGAGACCATTGCTACTCTGATGAAGGCCGACATCAAGATCTGGGTCCTCACCGGAGACAAACAGGAGACCGCCATCAACATAGGTGAGAGAGAGAGAGGGGCATGGAGAGAGAGAGGGGCATGGAGAGAGAGAGGGGCATGGAGCGAGAGAGAGGGGCATGGAGAGAGAGAGAGGGGCATGGGAGGGGCATGGAGAGCGAGAGGGGGCATGGAGAGCGAGCGAGAGAGGGGCATGGAGAGAGCGAGAGAGGGGCATGGAGAGAGAGCGAGAGAGGGGCATGGAGAGAGAGCGAGAGAGGGGCATGGAGAGAGAGAGAGAGAGGGGCATGGAGAGAGAGAGAGAGAGGGGCATGGAGAGAGAGAGAGAGGGGCATGGAGAGAGAGAGAGAGGGGCATGGAGAGAGAGAGAGAGAGAGGGGCATGGAGAGAGAGAGAGAGAGGGGCATGGAGAGAGAGAGGCATGGAGAGAGAGAGAGAGGGGCATGGAGAGAGAGAGAGAGGGGCATGGAGAGAGAGAGAGGGGCATGGAGAGAGAGAGAGGGGCATGGAGAGAGAGAGAGAGAGGGGCATGGGAGAGAGAGAGAGAGGGGCATGGAGAGAGAGAGAGAGGGGCATGGAGAGAGAGAGAGAGGGGCATGGAGAGAGAGAGAGAGGGGCATGGAGAGAGAGAGGGGCATGGAGAGAGAGAGGGGCATGGAGAGAGAGAGAGAGAGAGGGGCATGGAGAGAGAGAGAGGGGCATGGAGAGAGAGAGAGAGGGGCATGGAGAGAGAGAGAGAGGGGCATGGAGAGAGAGAGAGAGAGAGGGGCATGGAGAGAGAGAGAGAGAGAGGGGCATGGAGAGAGAGAGAGAGAGAGGGGGCATGGAGAGAGAGAGAGAGGGGCATGGAGAGAGGGCATGGAGAGAGAGAGAGGGGCATGGAGAGAGAGAGTGAGGGCATGGAGAGAGAGAGAGGGGCATGAGAGAGAGAGAAGAGAGAGAGAGGGGCATGGAGAGCGAGAGAGAGGGGCATGGAGAGCGAGAGGGAGAGAGAGGGGCATGAGAGCGAGAGAGAGAGAGAGAGGGGGCATGGAGAGAGAGAGAGAGAGAGAGAGGGAGAGGGGCATGGAGAGCGAGAGAGAGAGAGGGGCATGGAGAGCGAGAGAGAGGGGCATGGAGAGCGAGAGGGGAGAGAGAGGGGCATGAGGGGCATGGAGAGAGAGAGAGAGGGGCATGGAGAGCGAGAGAGAGAGAGGCATGGAGAGCGAGAGAGAGAGAGAGGGGCATGGGAGAGCGAGAGAGAGAGAGAGGGGCATGGAGAGCGAGAGAGAGAGAGGGGCATGGAGAGCGAGAGAGAGAGCGAGAGAGGGGCATGGAGAGCGAGAGAGAGGCATGGAGAGCGAGAGAGCGAGAGAGAGAGAGAGGGGCATGGAGAGCGAGAGAGAGCGAGAGAGGGGATGGAGAGAGAGAGAGAGAGGGAGAGAGAGAGAGAGAGAGGGAGAGAGAGAGAGAGAGAGAGAGAGAGAGAGATGGAGAGAGAGAGAGAGGGTCATGGAGAGAGAGAGAGAGGTCATGGAGAGAGAGAGAGAGAGAGAGAGAGAGAGAGAGAGAGAGAGAGAGAGAGAGAGAGAGACAGGGAGAGAGAGACAGAGAGAGAGAGAGAGAGAGAGAGAGAGAGAGATGTCTATTTCTGTGCTGTATCTGGTATTGTATTCTCTGTCTCAGGCTACTCCTGTCGTCTGGTGACCCACGGCATGTCCCTCCTCGTCGTCAACGAGGACTCATTGGATGTGAGTACATCTTCCTCACCTCTTCCACCCAGCCATTTCCTCATCTTCCACTCCCTCCTCCCTCTCCTCTTTGGGTCTGTGTGGGCTCTAGAGTGTTACCGTGGGAATCGGGGTGTGGCAGAGTAGAGATTGGTGTGTGTGTCTTTTTGTCTGCTCACAGGTGGAGGTAATTAAGGTGTCTGGTGTCTGCCTGGAGAAAGAGATGAAAGACACATACTGCTGTATCGCTTTCTCTCCTCTCATCCCTGTCTCTCTCGCACACACACACACACAAACAGACACACACACACATTGGCATAGGAGACACTATAGAACACAGTATGCTCTGGTCAGATTCCATTTAAACCTGTGATTTAGGCTGGTTGAGTTGAGGGTCAGTATTTATGTTGTTTTCATGGAGAGTCTGTTGATTCTAAGTGGCTGGATTACTGTCATGTGAGAATAAACACACACTCCGTCTCAGCAGGGGTGTAAAGTACTTAAGTAGAAATACTTTAAAGTACCATTTAAGTAGTTTTTCAGGGTATCTTTACTTTACTATTTATATTTTTGACAGCTTTAACTTCCATACATTCCTTAAGAAAATAATGTACGTTTTACTCCATACGTTTTCCCTGACACCCAAAAGTATATTTTGAATACTTAACAGGACAGCAAAATGGTCTAATTCACACACTTATCAGGAGAACATCCCTGGTCATCCGTACTGTCTCTGTTCTGGCAGACTCAGTAAACACATGCTTCATTTGTAAATGATGTCTGAGTGTTGGAGTGTGCCCCTGGCTATAGGTAAATGATGTCTGAGTGTTGGAGTGTGCCCCTGGCTATAGGTAAATGATGTCTGAGTGTTGGAGTGTGCCCCTGGCTATAGGTAAATGATGTCTGAGTGTTGGAGTGTGCCCCTGGCTATAGGTAAATGATGTTGGAGTGTTGGAGTGTGCACCTGGCTATAGGTAAATGATGTCTGAGAGTTGGAGCGTGCCCCTGGCTATAGGTAAATGATGTCTGAGTGTTGGAGTGTGCCCCTGGCTATAGGTAAATGATGTCTGAGTGTTGGAGTGTGCCCCTGGCTATAGGTAAATGATGTCTGAGTGTTGGAGTGTGCCCCTGGCTATAGGTAAATGATGTCTGAGTGTTGGAGTGTGCCCCTGGCTATAGGTAAATGATGTCTGAGTGTTGGAGTGTACCCCTGGCTATAGGTAAATGATGTCTGAGTGTTGGAGTGTACCCCTGGCTATAGGTAAATGATGTTGGAGTGTGCCCCTGGCTATAGGTAAATGATGTTGGAGTGTGCCCCTGGCTATAGGTAAATGATGTTGGAGTGTGCCCCTGGCTATAGGTAAATGATGTTGGAGTGTGCCCCTGGCTATAGGTAAATGATGTCTGAGTGTTGGAGTGTACCCCTGGCTATAGGTAAATGATGTCTGAGTGTTGGAGTGTGCCCCTGGCTATAGGTAAATGATGTCTGAGTGTTGGAGTGTGCCCCTGGCTATAGGTAAATGATGTCTGAGTGTTGGAGTGTGCCCCTGGCTATAGGTAAATGATGTCTGAGTGAGACCCTGGCTATAGGTAAATGATGTCTGAGTGTTGGAGTGTGCCCCTGGCTATAGGTAAATGATGTCTGAGTGTTGGAGTGTGCCCCTGGCTCTAGGTAAATGATGTCTGAGTGTGCCCCTGGAGGTAAATTATGTCTGAGTGTTGGAGTGTGCCCCTGGCTATAGGTAAATGATGTCTGAGTGTTGGAGTGTGCCCCTGGCTATAGGTAAATGATGTCTGAGTGTTGGAGTGTACCCCTGGCTATAGGTAAATGATGTTGGAGTGTGCCCCTGGCTATAGGTAAATGATGTTGGAGTGTTGGAGTGTGCCCCTGGCTATAGGTAAATGATGTCTGAGAGTTGGAGCGTGCCCCTGGCTATAGGTAAATGATGTCTGAGTGTTGGAGCGTGCCCCTGGCTATAGGTAAATGATGTCTGAGTGTTGGAGTGTGCCCCTGGCTATAGGTAAATGATGTCTGAGTGTTGGAGTGTGACCCTGGCTATAGGTAAATGATGTCTGAGTGTTGGAGTGTGCCCCTGGCTATAGGTAAATGATGTCTGAGTGTTGGAGTGTGCCCCTGGCTATAGGTAAATGATGACTGAGTGTTGGAGTGTGCCCCTGGCTATAGGTAAATGATGTCTGAGTGTTGGAGTGTGCCCCTGGCTATAGGTAAATGATGTCTGAGTGTTGGAGTGTGACCCTGGCTATAGGTAAATGATGTCTGAGTGTTGGAGTGTGCCCCTGGCTATAGGTAAATGATGTCTGAGTGTTGGAGTGTGACCCTGGCTATAGGTAAATGATGTTTGAGTGTGCCCCTGGCTATAGGTAAATGATGTCTGAGTGTTAGAGTGTACCCCTGGCTATAGATAAATGATGTCTGAGTGTTGGAGTGTGCCCCTGGCTCTCCATAAACAAAACAAAAACTAGAAAATGGTGCCCTCTGCTTTGCAAAATTAAAAGCAATTTGAAATTATTTGTACTTTTGATACTTAAGTATATTTAAAACCAAATGCTTTTAGACTTTAATGCAAGTAATATTTTTTTACATTTGGCCTTTATTTAACTAGGCAAGTCAGTTAAGAACAAATTGTTATTCTCAATGACAGCCTAGGAACAGTAGGTAGAACAGGGCAGAACAACAGATTTTTACCTTGTCAGCTCGGGGATTCGATCTTGCAACCATTCAGTTACTAGTCCAACGCTCTAACCACCAGGCTACCTGTCTCTAACCACTAGGCTACCTGTCTCTAACCACTAGGCTACCTGTCTCTAACCACTAGGCTACCTGTCTCTAACCACTAGGCTACCTGTCTCTAACCACGAGGCTACCTGTCTCTAACCACGAGGCTACCTGTCTCTAACCACGAGGCTACCTGTCTCTAACCACGAGGCTACCTGTCTCTAACCACGAGGCTACCTGTCTCTAACCACGAGGCTACCTGTCTCTAACCACGAGGCTACCTGTCTCTAACCACGAGGCTACCTGTCTCTAACCACGAGGCTACCTGTCTCTAACCACGAGGCTACCTGCTACCTGCTACCTGTCTCTAACCACTAGGCTACCTGTCTCTAACCACTAGGCTACCTGTCTCTAACCAAGGCTACCTGTCTCTAAGGCTACCTGTCTCTAACCACGAGGCTACCTGTCTCTAACCACGAGCTACCTGCTACCACGCGGCTACCTGTCTCTAACCACTAGGCTACCTGTCTCTAACCACGAGGCTACCTGTCTCTAACCACGGGGCTACCTGTCTCTAACCACTAGGCTACCTGTCTCTAACCACGAGGCTACCTGTCTCTAACCACGAGGCTACCTGTCTCTAACCACGAGGCTACCTGTCTCTAACCACGAGGCTACCTGTCTCTAACCACTAGGCTACCTGCCACCCTATTTTACTGCGTGACTTTTACTTGCCTCGTGTTCTAATAAGGGATATTTACTTTTAAGTATGACAATTGAGTATTTTTTCCACCACTGCGGCACAGTCTGCTTGCTTTAGTGGAGTTAATTTGTCTGTTAGACAGTCTGCAGATAGCAGACAGGTTTACGACCTCTACACTCCATTGTGTCTCAGACTGTGTGTGTGTAGGTAGTGTGTGTGTGTAGGTAGTGTGTGTAGGTAGTGTGTGTTTGTAGGTAGTGTGTGTGTGTGTAGGTAGTGTGTGTGTGTGTAGGTAGTGTGTGTGTGTAGGTAGTGTGTGTGTGTGTAGGTAGTTTGTGTGTGTAGGTAGTGTGTGTGTGTAGGTAGTGTGTGTGTGTGTGGGTAGAGTGTGTGTGTGTGTGTAGGTGTGTGTGTGGGTAGAGTGTGTGTGTGGGTAGTGTGTGGGTAGAGTGCGTGTGTGGGTAGAGTGTGGGAGTGTGTGTGTGGGTAGAGTGTGTGTAGGTAGGGTGTGTGTGTGTAGGTAGTGTGTGTAGGTAGGTGGTGTGTAGGTAGGTGGTGTGTAGGTAGAGAGTGTGTAGGTAGAGAGAGTGTGTGTAGGTAGTGTGTAGGTAGGTAGAGAGTGTGTAGGTAGGTAGTGTGTGTGTGTAGGTAGTGTGTGTGTGTGTGTGTAGGTAGTGTGTGTGTGTAGTGTGTGTGTGTGTGTGTGTGTGTGTAGTAGTGTGTGTGTAGGTAGGTGTGTGTGTGTGTGTAGGTAGTGTGTAGGTAGTGTGTGTAGGTAGTGTGTAGGTAGTGTGTAGGTGTGTGTGTGTGTGTAGGTAGTGTGTGTGTGTGTGTAGGTAGTGTGTGTGTGTGTGTAGGTAGTTTGTGTGTAGGTAGTGTGTGGGTAGAGTGTGTGTGTGTGGGTAGGTAGAGTGTGTGTGTAGGTAGGTAGGTGGTGTGTAGGTAGAGAGTGTGTAGGTAGAGAGTGTGTAGGTAGAGAGTGTGTGTGTAGGTAGTGTGTAGGTAGGTAGAGAGTGTGTAGGTAGGTAGAGAGAGAGTGTGTAGGCAGAGAGAGTGTGTGTGTAGGTAGTGTGTAGGTAGGTGGTGCGTAGGTAGGTGGTGCGTAGGTAGAGAGTGTGTAGGTAGAGAGAGTGTGTGTGTGTAGGTAGTGTGTAGGTAGGTAGAGAGAGTGTGTAGGTAGAGAGTGTGTGTGTGTAGGTAGTGAGAGAGTGTGTAGGTAGAGAGAGTAGGTAGTGTGTGTAGGTAGAGTGTAGCTAGGGAAAAGTACACACTTCCATAAGAGAATGAGAGGGAAAGGGAGACCGGTTTACAGTAAAATGCTTTTCTTGACAATGAGACCATTCAGTAGCACTGTAATTAGTCAGACTGAGTCTATTCAATTAAAACCTTAAGTGACGTTAAGGGACCACTCCAACGTAACGTAACATTCCTGTCACCCTGAAATTCAACCAATAACAGTTGGCTTTATTTCATCCCTCCTACTGTAAATATTGTTTTGTTGACTTAGTATATACTAATTAAAATATGCATTCTTGTAGCTTAATGTGAAGGATGATTGGGCCCTTACCTTGTTCTGTTGTGTGTGTTGAGTGGGACTGAGTGTCCAGAGGACAGGTCCAGAGAGGTGTGTTGAGAAGACAGGTCCAGAGAGGTGTGGTGAGAAGACAGGTCCAGAGAGGTGTGGTGAGAAGACAGGTCCAGAGATGTGTGGTGAGAAGACAGGTCCAGAGAGGTGTGGTGAGAAGACAGGTCCAGAGAGGTGTGGTGAGAGGACAGGTCCAGAGAGGTGTGTTGAGAAGACGGGTCCAGAGAGGTGTGGTGAGAGGACGGGTCCAAAGAGGTGTGGTGAGAGGACGGGTCCAGAGGACAGGTCCAGAGAGGTGTGGTGAGAAGACCGGTCCAGAGAGGTGTGGTGAGAAGACAGGTCCAGAGAGGTGTGTTGAGAAGACGGGTCCAGAGAGGTGTGGTGAGAGGACAGGTCCAGAGGACAGGTCCAGAGAGGTGTGGTGAGAGGACAGGTCCAGAGAGGAGTGGTGAGAGGACAGGTCCAGATGACGGGTCCAGAGAGGTGTGGTGAGAAGACAGGTCCAGAGAGGTGTGGTGAGAAGACAGGTCCAGAGAGGTGTGTTGAGAAGACGGGTCCAGAGAGGTGTGGTGAGAGGACAGGTCCAGAGAGGTGTGGTGAGAGGACAGGTCCAGAGGACGGGTCCAGAGAGGTGTGGTGAGAGGACGGGTCCAGAGAGGTGTGGTGAGAGGACAGGTCCAGAGAGGTGTGGTGAGAGGACAGGTCCAGAGAGGTGTGGTGAGAGGACAGGTCCAGAGAGGTGTGGTGAGAGGACAGGTCCAGAGAGGTGTGGTGAGAGGACGGGTCCAGAGAGGTGTGGTGAGAGGACAGGTCCAGAGGACGAGTCCAGAGAGGTGTGGTGAGAGGACAGGTCCAGAGAGGTGTGGTGAGAGGACAGGTCCAGAGGACGAGTCCAGAGAGGTGTGGTGAGAGGACAGGTCCAGAGAGGTGTGGTGAGAGGACAGGTCCAGAGGACGAGTCCAGAGAGGTGTGGTGAGAGGACAGGTCCAGAGAGGTGTGGTGAGAGGACAGGTCCAGAGAGGTGTGGTGAGAGGACAGGTCCAGAGAGGTGTGGTGAGAGGACAGGTCCAGAGAGGTGTGGTGAGAGGACAGGTCCAGAGAGGTGTGGTGAGAGGACAGGTCCAGAGAGGTGTGGTGAGAGGACAGGTCCAGAGAGGTGTGGTGAGAGGACGGGTCCAGAGAAGTGTGGTGAGGAGACAGGTCCAGAGAGGTGTGGTGAGAGGACAGGTCACCACAGATGAAAGCAGACAGACTTATCTCATATCACACTTAAAATAACTGATTGAGGTTCAGGTTAGAGCCACCACTGTGTGTGTGTGTAGCGTGTATGTAACATCTGTAGGTGGGTGGGTTTGTGTTTGTTAGAGTTAGTGAGAACAGGAGCAAATATATATATGTATAATAAAAATATAATTCCTAGGCGCGACCTTGCAGTGCATCTCTTGTCCTAGTTTACCACTCCTTCTCCTTCCCCCGCTTTCTTTCAGTTTGTTTCTTTAGAGGTGAGGCTCATCTCTGTTGATCTTGTGGTTGGTAGTCAGGCGGATGTCTCCCTCCCTCCCCTCTTTTCTTCCCCCTTTCCATGTCTCCTTCACGCTGCTATCTATACATCTGTCAGCAACCCCTCTGTACACAGGAAGAGGTGTGTGTGTGTGTGTGTGTTTTATGTGCGAGATAAACATCTGGAGGTAAAAGGGAGAGACAAAGTGAAATAGATTAAGAGAGAGAAAGAGGGATGGGAACTGGAAAGAGGTACTGGAGAGAGGGGTAGAGGACCTGGAGAGAGGGGTAGAGGTACTGGAGAGAGGGGTAGAGGTACTGGAGAGAGGGGTACTGGAGAGAGGGGTAGAGGTACTGGAGAGAGGGTAGAGGAACTGGAGAGAGGGGTAGAGACAAAGTGAAATAGAGAGAGAGAAAGAGGGATGGGAACTGGAAAGAGGTACTGGAGAGAGGGGTAGAGGAACTGGAGAGAGGGGTAGAGGTACTGGAGAGAGGGGTAGAGGTACTGGAGAGAGGGGTACTGGAGAGAGGGGTAGAGGTACTGGAGAGAGGGGTAGAGGAACTGGAGAGAGGGGTAGAGGAACTGGAGAGAGGGGTAGAGGAACTGGAGAGAGGGGTAGAGGAACTGGAGAGAGGGGTAGAGGAACTGGAGAGAGGGTAGAGGTACTGGAGAGGGGGGTACTGGAGAGACGGGTACTGGAGAGAGGGGTAGAGGTACTGGAGAGAGGGGTACTGGTACTGGAGAGAGGGGTACTGGTACTGGGAGAGGGGTAGAGGTACTGGAGAGGGGTAGAGGTACTGGAGAGCGGGATATATGGAGCCATCTGAGGGTGATGAGTTCTCCTTTTGGTGCTCTCTTTCGTCAAAACAAACCCTCTAAGCAATGCCTCCTGGGTAAACATGGTGACCTGTGACGCTTACACAGTGACATGTCCATCTGTCACCTTTATATCAAATATCTCACATACACACACACCAGTCTTTACAGTAGAGGTGGTGGCTTTTACAGATCAGGCTCATAGTGTTGGATATACATTTCATCAATCTTACCCACAACCCCCCTCTGTCCTGTCACACCGCCCGCATTACAAGTCAAACACAAACCTCTTCACTGTGCTGCTCATTAATCATCACACACACACTACAGAGCCAAAGGTATGTGGACACCTGCTCATCGAACATCTCATTCCAAAATCATGGGCATTAATATGGAGTTGGTCCCCCCTTTGCTGCTATAACAGCCTCCACTCTTCTGGAAAGGCTTCCCACTCGATGTTTGAACATTGCTGCGGGGACTTGCTTCCATTCAGTCACGACCATTAGTGAGGTCGGGCGCTGATGTTGGGCGATTTGGCCTGGCTCGCATTCAGCATTCCAATTCATCCCAAAGGTGTTTGATGGGGTTGAGCCAAGCCTCTGTCAAGTTCTTCCACACCCATCTCTACAAACCATCTCTGTATGGACCTTGCTTAGTGCACAGGGGCATTGTCATGCTGAAACAGGAAAGGGCCTTCCCCAAACTGTTGCCACAAAGTTGGAAGCACAGAATTGTCTAGAATGTGATTGTATGCTATAGCGTTAAGATTTCCCTTCACTGGAACTAAGGGGCCTGAAACAGAGAACACAGAGTCCAGTGACGGTGAGTTTTACACCACTCCAGAGAACTCATTTCCACTGCTCCAGAGTCCAGTGACGGTGAGTTTTACACCACTCCAGAGAACTCATTTCCACTGCTCCAGAGTCCAGTGACGGTGAGTTTTACACCACTCCAGAGAACTCATTTCCACTGCTCCAGAGTCCAGTGACGGTGAGTTTTACACCACTCCAGAGTCCAGTGGTGGTGAGTTTTACACCACTCCAGAGAACTCATTTCCACTGCTCCAGAGTCCAGTGACGGTGAGTTTTACACCACTCCAGAGAACACGCTTCCACTGCTCCAGAGTCCAGTGGTGGTGAGTTTTACACCACTCCAGAGAACTCATTTCCACTGCTCCAGAGTCCAGTGACGGTGAGTTTTACACCACTCCAGAGAACTCATTTCCACTGCTCCAGAGTCCAGTGACGGTGAGTTTTACACCACTCCAGAGAACTCATTTCCACTGCTCCAGAGTCCAGTGACGGTGAGTTTTACACCACTCCAGAGAACTCATTTCCACTGCTCCAGAGTCCAGTGACGGTGAGTTTTACACCACTCCAGAGAACTCATTTCCACTGCTCCAGAGTCCAGTGGTGGTGAGTTTTACACCACTCCAGAGAACTCATTTCCACTGCTCCAGAGTCCAGTGACGGTGAGTTTTACACCACTCCAGAGTCCAGTGGTGGTGAGTTTTACACCACTCCAGAGAACTCATTTCCACTGCTCCAGAGTCCAGTGACGGTGAGTTTTACACCACTCCAGAGAACACATTTCCACTGCTCCAGAGTCCAGTGGTGGTGAGTTTTACACCACTCCAGAGAACACGCTTCCACTGCTCCAGAGTCCAGTGACGGTGAGTTTTACACCACTCCAGAGTCCAGTGGTGGTGAGTTTTACATCACTCCAGAGAACACGCTTCCACTGCTCCAGAGTCCAGTGACGGTGAGTTTTACACCACTCCAGAGAACTCATTTCCACTGCTCCAGAGTCCAGTGACGGTGAGTTTTACACCACTCCAGAGAACTCATTTCCACTGCTCCAGAGTCCAGTGACGGTGAGTTTTACACCACTCCAGAGAACACGCTTCCACTGCTCCAGAGTCCAGTGGTGGTGAGTTTTACACCACTCCAGAGAACACGCTTCCACTGCTCCAGAGTCCAGTGACGGTGAGTTTTACACCACTCCAGAGTCCAGTGGT
Organism: Oncorhynchus nerka; assembly: GCF_034236695.1. Classification (NCBI taxonomy): domain Eukaryota; kingdom Metazoa; phylum Chordata; class Actinopteri; order Salmoniformes; family Salmonidae; genus Oncorhynchus; species Oncorhynchus nerka. Next base: position 18,906,251 of record NC_088401.1, on the reverse strand, counting down.
GGTGAGTTTTACATCACTCCAGAGAACACGCTTCCACTGCTCCAGAGTCCAGTGACGGTGAGTTTTACACCACTCCAGAGAACTCATTTCCACTGCTCCAGAGTCCAGTGGTGGTGAGTTTTACACCACTCCAGAGAACTCATTTCCACTGCTCCAGAGTCCAGTGACGGTGAGTTTTACACCACTCCAGAGAACTCATTTCCACTGCTCCAGAGTCCAGTGGTGGTGAGTTTTACACCACTCCAGAGAACACGCTTCCACTGCTCCAGAGTCCAGTGGTGGTGAGTTTTACACCACTCCAGAGAACTCATTTCCACTGCTCCAGAGTCCAGTGACGGTGAGTTTTACACCACTCCAGAGTCCAGTGGTGGTGAGTTTTACACCACTCCAGAGAACTCATTTCCACTGCTCCAGAGTCCAGTGACGGTGAGTTTTACACCACTCCAGAGAACACGCTTCCACTGCTCCAGAGTCCAGTGACGGTGAGCTTTACACCACTCCAGCCGATGCTTGGCATTGCATGGTGATCTTAGGCTTGTGTGCAGCTGCTCGGCCATGAAAACCCATTTCATGAAGCTCCCGACGAACAGTTTTTGTGCTGACGTCGCTGCTAGAGACAGTTTGGACCTTCGGTAGTGAGTGTTGGAACCAAGGACAGACAATTATTTTACGCGCTACGCGCTTCAGTCCTCGGCGGTCCTATTCTGGGAGCTTGTGTGGCCTACCACTCAGCCGTTGTTGCTCCTAGATGTTTCCACGTCACAATAAAAGCACTTACAGTTGACTGGGGCAGCTCTAGAATTTGACAAACTGACTTGTTGGAACAGTGGCGTCCTATGACGGTGCCACGTTGAAAATCACTGATCTCTTCAGTAAGGCCATTCTACTGCCAATGTTTGTCTTTGGAGATCGTGTGTGTGTGTGTGTGTGGGGGGGGTGTCGGCGTGTGTCTGTTAGATATGAGCGTGTCTGTCTCCTCGCCCCTCTCTAACCCACCATCCCCTTTTTACTCATTCACCCCCTCACACATACTAACCATACCCCTCTCCCTCACATACCCCCTTCCACATACTAACCATACCCCCTCTCCCTCACATACCCCCTCACACATACTAACCATACCCCCTCTCCCTCACATACCCCCTCTCCCTCACATACCCCCTCACACATACTAACCATACCCCCTCTCCCTCACATACCCCCTCATACTAACCATACTAACCATACCCCCTCACACATACTAACCATACCCCCCTCTCCCTCACATACCCCCTCTCCCTCACATACCCCCTCTCCCTCACATACCCCCTCTCCCTCATAAACCCCCTTCCACATACTAACCATACCCCCTCACACATACTAACCATACCCCCTCACACATACTAACCATACCCCCTCTCCCTCACATACCCCCTCCGCCTCATACCCCCTCCCACATACTAACCATACCCTCCTCATATACCACCCTCCAACATACTAACCAATACCCCCTCTCCCTCACATACCCCGTTCCCCCTCACATACCCCCCTCTCCACCCTCTCAACGTCCCTCTTACTCATTCTACTCTCACCTCACCGCCTCACTACCGTACCCAACTCCCTCATTCTCTCGTGTGTGTGTGCATGTGTGCGTGTGTGTGTGCGTGTGCGTGTGTGCGCGTATGTGTGCGTGTGTGTGCGCGTGTGTGTGCATGTGTGTGTGCGTGTGTGTGCGCGTGTGTGTGCATGTGTGCGTGTGTGTGCTGAGAGAAGGTGATCTGTGATATGTCACACCATCTGAACCTTTCTGCCCAGCTCTAAATATAAACCTGAGAAGATTTCACACAAGAGCCTGAGAGAAAGGTTTACAGTGTGTGTGTGAATCTGTGTTCAAGCCTGTTCCCAGCGCAGATGCATATGAAAAATAACATTTTGTTTGGAACTGAAAATGCCTTTACTGAGAGATCTGTCATCCGGTGACATGGAAAAATGTACAGTACTTGATTGCCCCCAAACATAGGGAGTTATTTGTATGAGAGGAATTCATGCAGTGACGTCAGAGATGCCAGTCATTTTACAGTCTGCAGTATCTCTTAACTGTAGATACGCAGGACGATCCAAATGGTTACTTTTACATTAAGAAAGATATGGGGTGTTAAAAGTTACATAAAGCAATGATGTATGATGATTTATAGTTTACTAATGACTGTTTGACAAAGATTTTTAATCAGTTAATATGTTAGTTTCCGATCTGTTAGCTAGTGTGTGTGCATGTCTCTCTGCTGTGACAAGTACCTGTGGGTTATTAGCACCAACGTGTTAGGCCATTACACTGTTTGCTTCCAGTTGGACTCATTGAGGTGTGTGTGTGTGTGTGTGTGTGTGTGTGTGTGTAGCACAGTGTGTTGGTTATTGCTTGGGGAGTGTAATTGTGATGATGTAGGTAGGCTGTAATATCTCATGATTTTGTGTCGGCCACAAACTACCTCGTAATAACAGTGTGTCGGCCACAAACTACCTCATAATAACAGTGTGTCGGCCACAAACCACCTCGTAATAACAGTGTGTCTGCCACAAACTACCTCGTAATAACAGTGTGTCGGCCACAAACTACCTCGTAATAACAGTGTGTCGGCCACAAACCACCTCGTAATAACAGTGTGTCGGCCACAAACCACCTCGTAATAACAGTGTGTCGGCCACAAACCACCTCGTAATAACAGTGTGTCGGCCACAAACCACCTCGTAATAACAGTGTGTCGGCCACAAACCACCTCGTAATAACAGTGTGTCGGCCACAAACTACCTCGTAATAACAGTGTGTCGGCCACAAACTACCTCGTAATAACAGTGTGTCGGCCACAAACTACCTCGTAATAACAGTGTGACGGCCCTCTACACCAAACTACCTCATGATAACAGTGTGACGGCCCCTCTACACCAAACTACCTCATGATAACAGTGTGACGGCCCCTCTACACCAAACTACCTCATAATAACAGTGTGACGGCCCCTCTACACCAAACTACCTCATGATAACAGTGTGACGGCCCCTCTACACCAAACTACCTCATAATAACAGTGTGACGGCCCCTCTACACCAAACTACCTCATGATAACAGTGTGACGGCCCTCTACACCAAACTACCTCATGATAACAGTGTGACGGCCCTCTACACCAAACTACCTCATAATAACAGTGTGACGGCCCCTCTACACCAAACTACCTCATGATAACAGTGTGACGGCCCCTCTACACCAAACTACCTCATAATAACAGTGTGACGGCCCCTCTACACCAAACTACCTCATGATAACAGTGTGACGGCCCCTCTACACCAAACTACCTCATGATAACAGTGTGACGGCCCTCTACACCAAACTACCTCATGATAACAGTGTGATGGCCCCTCTACACCAAACTACCTCATAATAACAGTGTGACGGCCCCTCTACACCAAACTACCTCATGATAACAGTGTGACGGCCCTCTACACCAAACTACCTCATGATAACAGTGTGATGGCCCCTCTACACCAAACTACCTCATGATAACAGTGTGATGGCCCCTCTACACCAAACTACCTCATGATAACAGTGTGATGGCCCCTCTACACCAAACTACCTCATGATAACAGTGTGATGGCCCCTCTACACCAAACTACCTCATAATAACAGTGTGACGGCCCCTCTACACCAAACTACCTCATGATAACAGTGTGACGGCCCCTCTACACCAAACTACCTCATAATAACAGTGTGACGGCCCCTCTACACCAAACTACCTCATAATAACAGTGTGACGACCCCTCTACACCAAACTACCTCATGATAACAGTGTGGGTGTTAGATGAAGTAATCCTGACAACAGGCACAAGGTTCTTCATTTTTTAATTGAGGTTGCGCTGGAGCAGATGGATGGGACTTTAGCTGACTGTGTCCCTAAACACAAACCCAAGCACACGCTCACGTTCTCATACAGTCACACACACTCAGGGACTTTGATTTGCACAACTCTGACAACCGGTAATATCCTGTCATTCTCTTTGTTTTACTCTCCCCTTGTTTGGGAGAAGGTAAATGCAAACAGGAATTCTGGACTAGAAGAGAAACACAAAGTCCAAGACTGAGAGAACACGTTGAGAGCACGTTGCTGGATCAGTTTTTGTGTGTGTGTGTGTGTGTGTGCGCTTGCGTGTATACATTTTGGAGGGAAGCAGGGGGCAAAAAGAATGTTGGTCTGGGTGAAAGAAAGGGAGTGTGTGTGTGTGATTAGTGTGTAGTTTCTCCCACACTGGTCAGTTGCCAGAGGGGTCAAATCTGTTCAGATCACAGGGATGAGCTGGGGTCATCTGACTGGAAATAATCCTGTCTTCTCTGTTGGTTCATTGAGTCCATAAAGTCTGTATTCAAATCAGATGTTATTATGGGTGTAGTGAAATGCTTGTGTTCCTAGCTCCTACACTGCTGTAGTATCTAACTAAATGCTTGTGTTCCTAGCTCCTACACTGCTGTAGTATCTAACTAAATGCTTGTGTTCCTAGCTCCTACACTGCTGTAGTATCTATGCTTGGGGCTAAATGCTTGTTGTTCTAGCTCCTACACTGCTGTAGTATCTAACTAAATGCTGTGTGTTCCTAGCTCCTACACTGCTGTAGTATCTAACTAAATGCTTGTGTTCCTAGCTCCTACACTGCTGTAGTATCTAACTAAATGCTTGTGTTCCTAGCTCCTACACTGCTGTAGTATCTAACTAAATGCTTGTGTTCCTAGCTCCTACACTGCTGTAGTATCTAACTAAATGCTTGTGTTCCTAGCTCCAACACTGCTGTAGTATCTAACTAAATGCTTGTGTTCCTAGCTCCTACACTGCTGTAGTATCTAACTAAATGCTTGTGTTCCTAGCTCCTACACTGCTGTAGTATCTAACTAAATGCTTGTGTTCCTAGCTCCAACACTGCTGTAGTATCTAACTAAATGCTTGTGTTCCTAAAGCTCCTACACTGCTGTAGTATCTAACTAAATGCTTGTGTTCTGTAGTATCTATGCTTGTGCCTAGCTCCTACACTGCTGTAGTATCTAACTAAATGCTTGTGTTCCTAGCTCCTACACTGCTGTAGTATCTAACTAAATGCTTGTGTTCCTAGCTCCTACACTGCTGTAGTATCTAACTAAATGCTTGTGTTCCTAGCTCCTACACTGCTGTAGTATCTAACTAAATGCTTGTGTTCCTAGCTCCTACACTGCTGTAGTATCTAACTAAATGCTTGTGTTCCTAGCTCCTACACTGCTGTAGTATCTAACTAAATGCTTGTGTTCCTAGCTCCTACACTGCTGTAGTATCTAACTAAATGCTTGTGTTCCTAGCTCCTACACTGCTGTAGTATCTAACTAAATGCTTGTGTTCCTAAAGCTCCTACACTGCTGTAGTATCTAACTAAATGCTTGTGTTCCTAGCTCCTACACTGCTGTAGTATCTAACTAAATGCTTGTGTTCCTAGCTCCTACACTGCTGTAGTATCTAACTAAATGCTTGTGTTCCTAGCTAGCTCCTACACTGCTGTAGTATCTAACTAAATGCTTGTGTTCCTAGCTCCTACACTGCTGTAAAGTATCTAACTAAATGCTTGTGTTCCTAGCTCCTACACTGCTGTAGTATCTAACTAAATGCTTGTGTTCCTAGCTCCTACACTGCTGTAGTATCTAACTAAATGCTTGTGTTCCTAGCTCCTACACTGCTGTAGTATCTAACTAAATGCTTGTGTTCTAAAGCTCCTACACTGCTGTAGTATCTAACTAAATGCTTGTGTTCCTAGCTCCTACACTGCTGTAGTATCTAACTAAATGCTTGTGTTCCTAGCTCCTACACTGCTGTATCTAACTAAATGCTTGTAGCTCTAACTACTAAATGCTTGTGTTCCTAGCTCCTACACTGCTGTAGTATCTAACTAAATGCTTGTGTTCCTAGCTCCTACACTGCTGTAGTATCTAACTAAATGCTTGTGTTCCTAGCTCCTACACTGCTGTAGTATCTAACTAAATGCTTGTGTTCACTAGCTCCTACACTGCTGTAGTATCTAACTAAATGCTTGTGTTCCTAGCTCCTACACTGCTGTAGTATCTAACTAAATGCTTGTGTTCCTAGCTCCTACACTGCTGCTAAATGCTTGTGTTCCTATCTAACTAAATGCTTGTGTTCCTAGCTCCTACACTGCTGTAGTATCTAACTAAATGCTTGTGTTCCTACTGCTGTACAGTATCTAACTAAATGCCTACAGCTCCTACACTGCTGTAGTATCTAACTAAATGCTTGTGTTCCTAGCTCCTACACTGCTGTAGTATCTAACTAAATGCTTGTGTTCCTAGCTCCTACACTGCTGTAGTATCTAACTAAATGCTTGTGTTCCTAGCTCCTACACTGCTGTAGTATCTAACTAAATGCTTGTGTTTGTGTTCCTAGCTCCTACACTGCTGTAGTATCTAACTAAATGCTTGTGTTCCTAGCTCCTACACTGCTGTAGTATCTAACTAAATAGCTCCTACACTTGTAGTTCTAACTAAATGCTTGTGTTCCTAGCTCCTACACTGCTGTAGTATCTAACTAAATGCTTGTGTTCCTAGCTCCTACACTGCTGTAGTATCTAACTAAATGCTTGTGTTCCTAGCTCCTACACTGCTGTAGTATCTAACTAAATGCTTGTGTTCCTAGCTCCTACACTGCTGTAGTATCTAACTAAATGCTTGTGTTCCTAGCTCCTACACTGCTGTAGTATCTCCTAAAGCTCCTACACTGCTGTAGTATCTAACTAAATGCTTGTGTTCCTAGCTCCTACACTGCTGTAGTATCTAACTAAATGCTTGTGTTCCTAGCTCCTACACTGCTGTAGTATCTAACTAAATGCTTGTGTTCCTAGCTCCTACACTGCTGTATGCTTGTGTTCCTAGTATAGTATCTAACTAAATGCTTGTGTTCCTAGCTCCTACACTGCTGTAGTATCTAACTAAATGCTTGTGTTCCTAGCTCCAACACTGCTGTAGTATCTAACTAAATGCTTGTGTTCCTAGCTCCTACACTGCTGTAGTATCTAACAATACACAACAATAACACATGAATCTAAAAAGTAAAAGAATGGAATGTAGAAATATTAGGACAATCAATGTCTGTTTGTGCCTGGGATTGTGATTTTGACAGTCTATCTGACGTTATATCCTGAACATTGTGAAAGTGTCTGTTTACAGTTTGAATGTACAGTGTATACATGTTCTGTAAAAGTGTTTGTGTGTGGATTAAGTCTTGTATTACTCAAGTGTGTGTATGGTTTAAGTGTGTGTGGGCTGTGTGGTGGTGGTGGTGTGTGTCTGCCTGGCCACATGGTTCTCATTAGAGGCGATGGGATGTTTGTTTTCTCTATTAGTCTGTTCCTTTATTATCAACAACTCCTTCAAAACTGCCCCAAACTACAGCCCAATAAACAGGTCCAACAAACACAACCAGGGCTGCACGCATGAACTGTGTGTGTGTGTGATTTGTGCCTGGGTATCGGTGTGTTTCACAGATTGTGTTGCTACTTATGTATAGAGGTTCATATTGCCCCGAGCAGCAACCTCATTATTAAGATATGGATATCTCCTTCTTCCTGCCTCACTCAAGCCTTTCCTTTCACAATGTTGGGCTATCTTTGTCCCTCTACTGTCTCACTCTCTCTTTGTCCCTCTACTGTCTCACTCTCTCCTCTTTGTCCCTCTACTGTCTCACTCTCTCCTCTTTGTCCCTCTACTGTCTCACTCTCTCCTCTTTGTCCCTCTACTGTCTCACTCTCTCCTCTTTGTCCCTCTACTGTCTCACTCTCTCCTCTTTGTCCCTCTACTGTCTCACTCTCTCCTCTTTGTCCCTCTATTGTCTCACTCTCTCCTCTTTGTCCCTCTATTGTCTCACTCTCTCCTCTTTGTCCCTCTACTGTCTCTCTCTCCTCTTTGTCCCTCTACTGTCTCTCTCTCCTCTTTGTCCCTCTACTGTCTCTCTCTCCTCTTTGTCCCTCTACTGTCTCACTCTCTCCTTTGTCCCTCTATTGTCTCACTCGCTCCTCCTTGTCCATCTACTGTCTCACTCGCTCCTCCTTGTCCATCTACTGTCTCTCTCTCCTCTTTGTCCCTCTACTGTCTCTCTCTCCTCTTTGTCCCTCTACTGTCTCACTCTCATCTTTGTCCCTCTATTGTCTCTGTCCCTCTTGTCTCTCTCTCTCCTCTTTGTCCCTCTATTGTCTCACTCTCTCCTCTTTGTCCCTCTACTTGTCTCACTCTCTCCTCTTTGTCCCTCTATTGTCTCTCTCTCCTCTTTGTCCCTCTACTGTCTCTCTCTCCTCTTTGTCCCTCTACTGTCTCTCTCTCCTCTTTGTCCCTCTACTGTCTCACTCTCTCTCTTTGTCCCTCTACTGTCTCACTCTCTCCTCTTTGTCCCTCTACTGTCTCACTCTCTCCTCTTTGTCCATCTACTGTCTCTCTCTCCTCTTTGTCCCTCTACTGTCTCTCTCTCCTCTTTGTCCCTCTACTGTCTCACTCTCATCTTTGTCCCTCTATTGTCTCTCTCTCCTCTTGTCTCTCTCTCTCCTCTTTGTCCCTCTATTGTCTCACTCTCTCCTCTTTGTCCCTCTACTGTCTCACTCTCTCCTCTTTGTCCCTCTATTGTCTCTCTCTCTCCTCTTTGTCCCTCTATTGTCTCACTCTCTCCTCTTTGTCCCTCTACTGTCTCACTATCTCCTCTTTGTCCCTCTACTGTCTCACTATCTCTTTGTCCCTCTACTGTCTCACTCTCTCCTCTTTGTCCCTCTACTGTCTCACTCTCTCCTCTTTGTCCCTCTACTGTCTCACTATCTCTTTGTCCCTCTACTGTCTCACTCTCTCTTTGTCCCTCTACTGTCTCACTCTCTTTGTCTTTGTCCCTCTACTGTCTCACTCTCTCTTTGTCCCTCTACTGTCTCACTCTCTCTCTTTGTCCCTCTACTGTCTCACTCTCTCTTTGTCCCTCTATTGTCTCACTCTCTATTTGTCCCTCTACTGTCTCACTCTCTCTTTGTCCCTCTATTGTCTCACTCTCTCTTTGTCCCTCTACTGTCTCACTCTCTCTTTGTCCCTCTACTGTCTCACTCTCTCTTTGTCCCTCTATTGTCTCACTCTCTCTTTGTCCCTCTACTGTCTCACTCTCTCTTTGTCCCTCTACTGTCTCACTCTCTCTTTGTCCCTCTACTGTCTCACTCTCTCCTCTTTGTCCCTCTACTGTCTCACTCTCATCTTTGTCCCTCTATTGTCTCTCTCTCCTCTTGTCTCTCTCTCTCCTCTTTGTCCCTCTATTGTCTCACTCTCTCCTCTTTGTCCCTCTACTGTCTCACTCTCTCCTCTTTGTCCCTCTATTGTCTCTCTCTCCTCTTGTCTCTCTCTCTCCTCTTTGTCCCTCTATTGTCTCACTCTCTCCTCTTTGTCCCTCTACTGTCTCACTATCTCCTCTTTGTCCCTCTACTGTCTCACTCTCTCCTCTTTGTCCCTCTACTGTCTCACTCTCTCCTCTTTGTCCCTCTACTGTCTCACTCTCTCCTCTTTGTCCCTCTACTGTCTCACTATCTCTTTGTCCCTCTACTGTCTCACTATCTCTTTGTCCCTCTACTGTCTCACTCTCTCTTTGTCCCTCTACTGTCTCACTCTCTCTTTGTCCCTCTACTGTCTCACTCTCTCTTTGTCCCTCTATTGTCTCACTCTCTCTTTGTCCCTCTACTGTCTCACTCTCTCTTTGTCCCTCTACTGTCTCACTCTCTCTTTGTCCCTCTACTGTCTCACTCTCTCTTTGTCCCTCTACTGTCTCACTCTCTCTTTGTCCCTCTACTGTCTCACTCTCTCTTTGTCCCTCTACTGTCTCACTATCCTCTTTGTCCCTCTACTGTCTCACTATCTCTTTGTCCCTCTACTGTCTCACTCTCTCCTCTTTGTCCCTCTACTGTCTCACTCTCTCTTTGTCCCTCTACTGTCTCACTCTCTCTTTGTCCCTCTACTGTCTCACTCTCTCTTTGTCCCTCTATTGTCTCACTCTCTCTTTGTCCCTCTACTGTCTCACTCTCTCTTTGTCCCTCTACTGTCTCACTCTCTCTTTGTCCCTCTATTGTCTCACTCTCTCTTTGTCCCTCTACTGTCTCACTCTCTCTTTGTCCCTCTACTGTCTCACTCTCTCTTTGTCCCTCTACTGTCTCACTCTCTCCTCTTTGTCCCTCTACTGTCTCACTCTCTCCTCTTTGTCCCTCTACTGTCTCACTCTCTCCTCTTTGTCCCTCTACTGTCTCACTCTCTCTCTTTGTCCCTCTACTGTCTCACTATCTCTTTGTCCCTCTACTGTCTCACTCTCTCCTCTTTGTCCCTCTACTGTCTCACTCTCTCTTTGTCCCTCTACTGTCTCACTCTCTCTTTGTCCCTCTACTGTCTCACTCTCTCTTTGTCCCTCTATTGTCTCACTCTCTATTTGTCCCTCTACTGTCTCACTCTCTCTTTGTCCCTCTATTGTCTCACTCTCTCTTTGTCCCTCTACTGTCTCACTCTCTCTTTGTCCCTCTACTGTCTCACTCTCTCTTTGTCCCTCTACTGTCTCACTCTCTCTTTGTCCCTCTACTGTCTCACTCTCTCTTTGTCCCTCTATTGTCTCACTCTCTCTTTGTCCCTCTACTGTCTCACTCTCTCTTTGTCCCTCTGTCTCACTCTCTCTTTGTCCCTCTACTGTCTCACTCTCTCTTTGTCCGTCTATTGTCTCACTCTCTCTTTGTCCCTCTACTGTCTCACTCTCTCTTTGTCCCTCTACTGTCTCACTCTCTCTTTGTCCCTCTACTGTCTCACTCTCTCTTTGTCCCTCTACTGTCTCACTCTCTCTTTGTCCCTCTACTGTCTCACTCTCTCTTTGTCCCTCTACTGTCTCACTCTCTCTTTGTCCCTCTATTGTCTCACTCTCTCTTTGTCCCTCTACTGTCTCACTCTCTCCTCTTTGTCCCTCTACTGTCTCACTCTCTCCTCTTTGTCCCTCTACTGTCTCACTCTCTCCTCTTTGTCCCTCTACTGTCTCACTCTCTCCTCTTTGTCCCTCTACTGTCTCACTCTCTCCTCTTTGTCCCTCTACTGTCTCACTCTCTCCTCTTTGTCCCTCTACTGTATCACTCTATCCTCTTTGTCCCTCTATTGTCTCACTCTATCCTCTTTGTCCCTCTATTGTCTCACTCTATCCTCTTTGTCCCTCTACTGTCTCTCTATCCTCTTTGTCCCTCTACTGTCTCTCTCTCCTCTTTGTCCCTCTACTGTCTCTCTCTCTTCTTTGTCCCTCTATTGTCTCACTCACTCCTCTTTGTCCATCTACTGTCTCACTCTCTCCTCTTTGTCCATCTACTGTCTCACTCTCTCCTCTTTGTCCCTCTACTGTCTCACTCTCTCCTCTTTGTCCCTCTACTGTCTCTCTCTCGTCTTTGTCCCTCTACTGTCTCTCTCTCATCTTTGTCCCTCTACTGTCTCACTCTCATCTTTGTCCCGCTATTGTCTCTCTCTCCTCTTGTCTCTCTCTCTCCTCTTTGTCCCTCTATTGTCTCTCTCTCTCCTCTTTGTCCCTCTATTGTCTCACTCTCTCCTCTTTGTCCCTCTACTGTCTCACTCTCTCCTCTTTGTCCCTCTACTGTCTCACTCTCTCCTCTACTGTCTCTCTCTCCTCTCGTCTCTCTCTCTCCTCTTTGTCCCTCTATTGTCTCACTCTCTCCTCTTTGTCCACACTACTGTCTCACTCTCTCCTCTTTTTCCACACTACTGTCTCACTCTCTCCTCTTTGTCCCTCTACTGTCTCACTCTCTCCTCTTTGTCCCTCTACTGTCTCACTCTCTGCTTTGTCCACACTACTGTCTCACTCTCTGCTTTGTCCACACTACTGTCTCACTCTCTCCTCTTTGTCCACACTACTGTCTCACTCTCTCCTCTTTGTCCACACTACTGTCTCACTCTCTCCTCTTTGTCCACACTACTGTCTCTCTCTCTCCTATTTGTCCACACTACTGTCTCTCTCTCTCCTATTTGTCCCTCTACTGTCTCACTCTCTCCTCTTTGTCCACACTACTGTCTCACTCTCTCCTCTTTGTCCACACTACTGTCTCACTCTCTCCTCTTTGTCCCTCTGTCTCACTCTCTCCTCTTTGTCCACACTACTGTCTCACTCTCTCCTCTACTGTCTCCTCTTTGTCCCTCTATTGTCTCTCTCTCATCTTTGTCCCTCTATTGTCTCTCTCTCCTCTTGTCTCTCTCTCTCCTCTTTGTCCCTCTATTGTCTCTCTCTCTCCTCTTTGTCCCTCTATTGTCTCACTCTCTCCTCTTTGTCCCTCTACTGTCTCTCTCTCCTCTTTGTCCCTCTATTGTCTCACTCTCTCCTCTTTGTCCACACTACTGTCTCTCTCTCTCCTCTGTCCCTCTACTCTCTCTCTATCTCCTCTTTGTCCCTCTACTGTCTCTCTCTCTCCTCTTTGTCCCTCTACTGTCTCTCTCTCTCCTCTTTGTCCCTCTACTGTCTCACTCTCTCCTCTTTGTCCCTCTACTGTCTCACTCTCTCCTCTTTGTCCCTCTACTGTCTCACTCTCTCCTCTTTGTCCACACTACTGTCTCACTCTCTCCTCTTTGTCCACACTACTGTCTCACTCTCTCCTCTTTGTCCACACTACTGTCTCACTCTCTCCTCTTTGTCCACACTACTGTCTCACTCTCTCCTCTTTGTCCACTCTACTGTCTCACTCTCTCCTCTTTGTCCACACTACTGTCTCACTCTCTCCTCTTTGTCCACACTACTGTCTCACTCTCTCCTCTTTGTCCACACTACTGTCTCACTCTCTCCTCTTTGTCCACACTACTGTCTCACTCTCTCCAGCCTGTTCATGTACGTGTAAGAAGTGTGTGTGTTTATTTTCAATTGTATACTTTTGCATCTCCACTTCTGCTTAACCTGTAGATGAAGAATATATACTGTGTGTGTGTGTGTTGAATCCCCTCTTTCTCTTGCCCTCCCCAGGCAACACGTGCCACCCTGACAGCTCACTGTATGTCTCTGGGTGACTCTCTGGGGAAGGAGAATGAGTTGGCTCTGATCATCGATGGACAGACCCTGAAATACGCCCTGTCCTTCGAGCTCCGCCAAGCCTTCCTAGACCTCGCCCTGTCCTGCAAGGCCGTCATCTGCTGCAGGTAAGAGACACACTCGCACACACATCCTATTCTGCATCTGCTTCATGTAGGACACACACACGGGGAGAAAGGAGAGCGTTGGGCTTGGGGGGGGGGATTTGGGCTTGGGGGTGGTGTGTTTTGGGCTTGGGGGTGTGTGTTTTGAGCTTGGGGGTGTGTTTTGAGCTTGGAGGGGGTGTGTTTTGGGCTTGGGGAGGGGTGTGTTTTGGGCTTGGGGAGGGGTGTGTTTTGGGCTTGGGGAGGGGTGTGTTTTGGGCTTGGGGAGGGGTGTGTTTTGGGCTTGGGGGTGTGTGTTTTGGGCTTGGGGGGTGTGTTTTGGGCTTGGGGGTGTGTTTTGGGCTTGGGGGTGTGTTTGGGCTTGGAGGGGTGTGTTTGGGCTGGGGGGGGGGGGTGTTTTGGGCTTGGCGGGGTGTGTTTTGGGCTTGGCGGGGTGTGTTTTGGGCTTGGTGCTGACTAAAGGATCTGGTTGTTTTTTAATAGTGTTAGTAAATGACTGTAGATCATAAAATCTTGGCATGGATCTCAGTGGTTAATGGAATACACCGCACCACATGGAAATGTCAAAGTCATGACTCACTTACTGCTATTATCCCACCACACACACACACACATACACACAGTTGAAGTGGGAAGTTGAAGTAGGTTGGAGTCCATTAACTCGTTTTTCAACCACTCGACAAATGTCTTGTTAACAAGTCGGTTAGGACATCTACTTTGGCAATGACAAAAGTCATTTTTTCCAACATTTGTTTACAGACAGAATATTTCACTTATAATTCACTGCATCACAATTCCAGTGGGTCAGAAGTTTACTAACACCAAGTTGACTTTGCCTTTAAACAGCTTGGAAAATTCCAGAAAATGATGTCATGGCTTTAGAAGCTTCTGATAGGCTAATTGACATCATTTGAGTCAATTGGAGGTGTACCTGCGGATGTATTTCAGGTTCTACCTTCAAACTCAGTGCCTCTTTGCTTAACATCATAGGAAAATCAGAAGAAATCAGCCAAGACCTCAGAAAAACAATTGTAGACCTCCACAAGTCTGGTTCATCCTTGGGAGTAATTTCAAAATGCCTGAAGGTACCACGTTCATCTGTACAATCAATAGTACGCAAGTATAAACACCATGGGACCACGCAGCCATCATAACGCTCAGGAAGGAGGCGCGTTCTGTCTCCTAGAGATGAACGTACTTTGGTGCGAAAAGTGCAAATGAATCCCAGAACAACAAAAGTATCTATATCCACAGTAAAGTGAGTCCTATATCGACATGAAAGGCCGCTCAGCAAGGAAGACGTCACTGCTCCAAAACCGCTATAAAAAAGCTAGGCTACGGTTTGCAACTGCACATGGGGACGAAGATGGTACTTTTTGGAGAAATGTCCTCTGGTCTGATGAAACAAAAATAGAACTGTTTTGCCATAATGACCATTGTTATGTTTGGAACAAAAAGGGGGAGGCTTGCAAGCTGAAGAACACCATCCCAACTGTGAAGCACGGGGGTGGCAGCATCATGTTGTGGGGGTGCTTTGCTGGTGTACTTCACAAAATAGATGACATCATGAAGCAGGAAAATTATGTGGATATATTGAAGCAACATCTGAAGACGTCAGGAAGTTAAAGCTTGGTTGCAAATGGGTCTTCCAAATGGACAATGACCCCAAGCATACTTCCAAAGTTGTGGCAAAATGGCTTAAGGACAACAAAGTCAAGGTATTGGAGTGGCCATCACACAGCCCTGACCTCAATCCTATAGAAAATATGTGGGCAGAACTGAAAAAGCGTGTGCAAGCAAGGAGGCCTACATACTTGACAAAATTACACCAGCTCTGTAAGGAGGAATGGGCCAAAATTAACCCAACTTATTGTGGGAAGCTTGTGGAAGGCTACCCAAAACATTTGACCTAAGTTAAACAATTTAAAGGCAATGCTACCAAATACTAATTGAGTGTATGTAAACTTCTGACCCACTGGGAATGTGAAGAAAGAAATTAAAGCTGAAATAAATCATTCTCTCTTTTATTCTGACATTTCACATTCTTACAATACATTGGTGATTCTAACTGACTTAAGACAGGGAATTTTTACTAGGTTTAATGTCAGTAATGGTGAAAAACTGAGTTAAATGTATTTGGCTAAGGTGTATGCAAACATCCGACTTCAAGTATGTATGTATGTATGTATGTATGTGTGTATATATATATATACTGCCTCCATCTGTCCCTTCATTCATACAATGTACTCTCAAAGTCTCCTAGAATATTTACATTCCCTTTTTTAGTCATGTTTCCGCGTCAAACAGCTGTGACAGTTGTGTGTGTGTGTGTGAGGAGGGAAGTAATTGACTCTCCCTAGCATAAAAGCCATATCCGGACTGGGGTCTCCAAGGCCTTACAAAATATCTCCATTCCACCCTCCCCCTCTTTTTGTTCCTCTGTTTTCTTCCTGCTCCCCCCCGGGCCCCCCCGGGCCTCATGGTAGAGGTGGCTGTGATCCTCTCCTGCTGTTTATGTGTATGTTATGGCTGTTGTATCATCTCTGCTGGGTTATCAGTTAGAGAGAAGAGAGAGAGAGACCTATATCTGTGTGCTACCTATACCCCCCCACACACTTTAATGAAGACAGCTTCTCCATCCTGAAGGGGGAAATTAATCATTTCCAGGCCCAGGGACATGTACTAGTCTGTGGCGACCTAAATGCCAGAACCAGACAAGAACCTGACACCCTCAGCACACTGGGGGACAAACACCTGCCTGGAGGTGACAGCACTCCCTCCCCTATATGCCCCCTTAGGCACAATTACGACAACATAACCAACAAAAACGGGTCACAACTCCTGCAGCTCTGTTGCTCACTGGGAATGTACATAGTTAATGGTAGGCTTTGAGGGGACTCCTACAGTAGGTACATCTATAGCTCATCTCTTGGCAGTAGTAATGTAGACTACTTCATCAGTGACCTCAACCCAGAGTCTCTCAGAGCGTTCAGTCAGCCCACTGACACATCTATCAGATCACAGCAAAATCAGTCTACTTGAACAGAGCTATGCTCAATCATGAGGCATCGAAGCCAATGAAACTGAATAATATAAAGAAATGCTATAGATGGAATTAAAGTAGTGTGGAAACCTACCAAAAACCAATTCGGCAACAACAATTGCAATCCCTTTTAGATGGACAAAACGTTACATTGTAATAGTGAAGGTGTAAACCTGGCAGTAGAAAACCTAAACAGTATATTTAACCTCTCAGCTTCCCTATCAAAGCCTAGTGGTTAGAGCGTTGGACTAGTAACCGGAAGGTTGCAAGTTCAAACCCCCGAGCTGACAAGGTACAAATCTGTCGTTCTGCCCCTGAACAGGCAGTTAACCCATTGTTCCTAGGCCGTCATTGAACATAAGAATTTGTTTAAAAGAAAATGTGAAAACATTAAACAAACAAGATGGAGAGTTATTAAACTATTTAACATCATCCTCAGCTCTGGCATCTTCCTCAATATTTGGAACCAAGGACTGATCACCCCAATCCACAAAATTGGCGACAAATTTGACCCCAATACCTACCGTGGGATATGCGTCAACAGCAACCTTTGGAAAATCCTCTGCATTATCATTAACAGCAGACTCTTACATTTCCTCAATGAAAACAATGTACTGAGCAAATGTCAAAATTGCTTTTTACCTAAATACCATATGACAGACCTCGTATTCACCCTGCACACCCTATTTGACAAACAAACAAACCAAAACAAAGGCAGTCTTTTCATACTTTGTTGATTTCAAAAAAGATTTTGACTCAATTTGGCATGAGTGTCTGCTATACAGATGGATGGAAAGTGGTGTTTGAGGAAAAACATACGACATTATAATTGGGAAAAAAACACATTTCTTTCCACAGGCCCATGGGGTGAGACAGGAATGCAGCTTAAGCCCCACCCTCTTCAACATATATATCAACAAATTGGTGAGGGCAGTAGAGCAGTCTGCAGCACCTGGCCTCACCCTACTATCTGAAGTCAAATGTCTACTGTTTGCTGATGATCTGGTGCTTCTGTCACCAACCAAGGAGGGCCTACAGCAGCACCTAGATCTTCTGAACAGATTCTGTCAGACCTGGGCCCTGACAGTAAATCTCAGGAAGACAAAAATAATGGTGCTCCAAAAAAGGTTCAGTCACCCGGACCACAAATACAAATTCCATCTAGACACCGTTTCCCTAGAGCACACAAAAACCTATACATACCTTGGCCTAAACATCAGTGCCACAGGTAACTTCCACAAAGCTGTGAACAATCTGAGAGACAAGGCAAGGGCCTTCTATGCCATCAAAAGGATGTAACATACCAATTAGGATCTGGCTAAAAATACTTGAATCAGTTATAGAACCCATTGCCCTTTATGGTTGTGAGGTTTGGGGTCCACTCACCAACCAAGAATTCACAAATGGGACAAACACCAAATTGAGACTACATGCAGAATTCTGCAAAAATATCCTCTGTGTACAACGTAGAACACCAAATAATGCATGTAGAGCAGAATTAGGCCGATACCCACTAATTATCAAAATCCAGAAAAGAGCTGTTTAAATTCTACAACAACCTTAAAGGAAGCGATTCCCAAACCTTCCATAACAAAGCCATCACCTACAGAGAGATTAACCTGGAGAAGAGTCCCCTAAGCAAGCTGGTCCTGGGGCTCTGTTCACCAACAGACCCCACAGCAACACAATTAGACCCAACCAAATCATGAGGAAACAAAAAGATAATTACTTGACATATTGGAAAGAATTAACAAAAAAACTGAGCAAAATAGAATGCTGTTTGGCTCTAAACAGAGAGTACACAGTGGCAGAATACCTGACCACTGTGACTGACCCAAACTTAAGGAAAGCTTTGACAATGTACATACTTGGTGAGCATAGCCTTGCTATTGAGCATAGCCTTACTATTGTCGTAGAAAGCCTGTGTTCTCTTGAGAGCAGTGTGCCCACAAAATGAGGTGGAAACTGAGCGGCACTTCCTAACCTCCTGTGTGACCATATTAGAGACACATATTTCCCTCAGATTACACAGACCCACAACGAAAACAAACCCAATTTTGATAAACTCCCATATATGCTGGGTGAAATACCACAGTGTGCCATCACAGCAGCAAGATTTGTGATCTGTTGCCACAAGAAAAGGGCAACCAGTGAAGAACAAACACCATTGTAAATACAACCCATATTTATGTTTATTTATTTTCACTTCTGTACTTTAACTATTTGCACATAATATGATGTTTGAAATGTCTTTATTATTTTTGGACCTTTTGTGGGTGTAATGTTTACTGTTACATTTTTTTATGTTTATTTCACTTTTGTTTATCTACTTCACTTGATTTGGCAATGTTAACATATGTTTTCCATGCCAAATATGCCCTTAAATTTAATTGAGAGAGACAGAGAGAGAGCGACATATTTCCCACAGATCACACAGACCCACAAGGAATTTGAAAACAAATCAAACATTGACAAACTCCCATGTCTGTTGGTGAAATACCGCGATGTGCAATCACAGCAGCAAGGTTTGTGGCCCGTTGCCATGAGAACCGGGCCACCGGTGGAACAAAACATTGTAAATACCTCCCATATTTATCTGTTTCCTCATCTTCCCCTATTATTCCTACTACAACTATTTGCATATTGTTAAAACACATGGCTGATAATATAACATTTGAAACGTTTTAATCCCTTTAAAACCTGTATGAGTGCAATGTTTACTGTAGATTTTCAAATGCTTTTGTTGACATTCTTTGTTTATTGTTTATTATTTCACTTGCTTTGGCAATGTAAACATGTTTCCCATGCTAATAAAACCTATCTTAATTGAAAGAGACCATGCTAATAAAAGCCATCTTAATTGAAAGAGACCATGCTAATAAAAGCTATCTTAATTGAAAGAGACCATGCTAATAAAAGCTATCTTAATTGAAAGAGACCATGCTAATAAAACCCCTTTGAATTGAGAGCGAGAACTAACAACAACATCAATTCCTAAACGCATAAAGATGATAATTATTGGAAATGGAAAGCGAGAGCTAAAAAGACAAGTGGGTTGAAGTTGAGTTGAAGACAGAAAGAACAAATGAAAGGAGATGCAGGAAGAGTTGGCAGCGTAACAGTAAGACTTCACACACAAACTCCATGATCTTTTTGTTTAGTGGTTTCCATCAGGTAGCAGGAAACCATGAATCACTGCCGGGCTTAAAATAACCAAAAGTGCTTCCATTTAGAGCCAATTCCAAGGTAAAAGTTTGCCTTAACCAAAGATCTAGGATTAGATTTGACTTCTCCAGCTCCTAACCTGAACCATTACGTGGATAGAAATATCTTGGCCCCTGTATCAGTGGTTTAGGGGAGGTTTTCCCAAACTTGGTCCTGGGGCCCCACCTGGGTGCAAGTTTAGTTGTTTTTGCCCTAGCACTACACAGCTGATTCAAAACACAAACTCATCATTAAGCTTTGATTATTTGAAACAGCTGTGTAGCGCTAGGGCAAAAACCAAATTGTGCACCCAGGGGGAGTCCAGGACCGAGTTTGGGAAAAGCCTGGTTTAGGGGAGGTTTTCTAAATGTGCACCCAGGGGGAGTCCAGGACCGAGTTTGGGAAAAGCCTGGTTTAGGGGAGGTTTTCTAAATGTGCACCCAGGGGGAGTCCAGGACCGAGTTTGGGAAAGCCTGGTTTAGGGGAACCGCTTCCCACTAATTGATTTCTGTAGCTGTTCAGTCATTATGATAGCTGATTGAGGTACTCACCCTCTTAACCTGTAACCCTGTCTGTCTCTTAAAGCGGTTCTGTCTCCACACAGACAATGAGATGAGGAGCCCAGGGGAAAGGGACTAGGGAATTTCACAGTGTGAAACGTTACACTGTCTCCCCAAATGTCTTTTACCCTTATTGGAATGTACAGGCCACCTTCCACCAGAAGTCTGTTTTTAATCACTTTAATAACATGCTTAGGGAATGTGACTTTGGGAAAGAGGTCATATTAAATGGGAGATTTTAACATTAATTATGAAGACAAGTCTTGTAGGAAAACCCTCAAACGGATCACTAATACCTTTGACCTTACACAGCTAGTTAAAGGGCAAACCAGGGTGACTTGTTGCTCTAAAACACAGATTGACCTGGTGTTCAGTAATAAACCAGAGAGAGTGACTAAATCATTCAATATGGTTACTGGGCTATCTGATCATAATCTGACACTTATAGCCAGAAAGCTGTCTAAGAGCAGGTTTAACCTCTCTACTGTTAGAAAGCCGGATCAACTCAGAATACCTAAGAGTGAATTAAGTTATTTTGAAAAGGTAATTAAGGGAATTAACAGGAATGGTCTCTTGTCCTATACAGACGTGGAAGCTGATAGTCAGGTTTTTCTATCCACAATCCAGACTATAATAAATGGTTTCCTAAAGAAAATCAAATCCAAACCGGGCCAAAAGAGCACTCTTCCTTGGCTAAATGGAGAAATCTGGAAATTGATGAAAGAACGAGATTATGCACTAAAAATAGCCCTAAGATCCAAATTAGAGCATGACAGACGTAGGTTTACCATGTTGAGAAATAAGGTGATGAAAGAAATCAGACAGGCCAAGGCAAACCTTTTTATTAACATAATTGGTGAAGCAAATGGAAATTCTAAACTGATCTGGGAGAATCTAAAAAAGTTAACAGGGAAAGACTATAGTAACACTGCAAAAAGACTAGAAATCATGGTGAATAACATCTAACACAGGATGCAGTCGAAATAGCAATAGCCTTCAATTCCTACTTTATTGACTGTCAGGGTACTGACACAGAACCCCTCCACTGGTTTCTTGGGCTCAGTGCTAGTGAATGACACTCAACCTGTCTTCATCATAAGGGAGGTTTCTGAGTCAAAGGTGAACAAGGTGATTAGCTCACTAAAGAACTCTAAAGCCAAATATGTGTTTGGGCTGGACTCTACCTTTCTTAAAAACTACAAAGAGTCACTCATTGGCCCCATTACTAAGGTCACCAACACATCTATTGGTCTCTGGGTGTTTCCAAGGGTATGGAAGTCGGCCATAATAACGGCCATCTTTAAATCAGGCGACCCTGCTGACGTGAGTAACTACAGGCCCATTAGTAGACTACCTGTGGTGTTGAAGGTTGTTGAAAAGTGTGTAGCAGAACAACTGATTGCCCACCTCAACAACAGCCCCTTCACATTACACTCCATGCAGTTTGGCTTCAGAGCGAAACACTCCACAGAAACGGCCAACTGCTTTCTTCTGGAAAAAGTCCAAGATGGACAAAGGGGGCGTTGTTGAGGCTGTGTTTCTGGACCTAAGGAAGGCTTTTGATACTGTTAACCATGAGATTCTCATCACAAAATTGTCCAAGTTCAACTTTTCCCCTGATGACTTGAGATGGATGAAATCATACCTTGAAGGCAGAACTCAGTGTGTCAGAGTGAGCAATGAGCTGTTGCCCACTATTAGCTATGATGTGGGCGTGCCCCAAGGGTCAATACTGGGGCCCCTCCTGTTCAGCCTGTACATTAATGATCTGCCTTCTCAAATTCAACCTATCTAATTTCTGATTTATGTGAAATTGTTTGACTACAGAAGTAGCAAAACTGTACTTCAAATCTATGATACTCCCCCACTTAACATACTGCTTGACTAGTTGGGCCCAAGCTTGCTGTACAACATTAAGACCTATTCAGTCTGTCTACAAACAGGCTCTCAAAGTGCTTGATAGGAAGCCAAATAGCCATCATCACTGTTACATCCTCAGAAAGTATAAGCTCCTGAGTTGGGAAAATCTTGTGCAATACACCAACGCATGTCTTGTATTCAAGATCCTAAATGGCCCGGCTCCCCCTCCACTCAGTATTTTTGTTAAACAGAAAACCCAAACAAATGGCAGCAGATCCACAAGGTCTGCCATGAGAGGTGACTGTATAGTTCCCTTAAGGAAAAGCACCTTTAGTAAATCCGCTTTCTCTGTGAGAGCTTCCCATGTCTGGAATAGACTGCCATCAGACACACATAACTGCACCACATATCACACTTTCACAAAAGGCTTGAAGACATGGCTAAAGGTCAATCAGATTTGTGAACATGGTCCCTAGCTGTGTGTTGCTGCTTTCCATGTCTGTTGTCTGTAGCTTGTGAGGTGTGGAAACACTTTGTTGCTTTTATGAATTTTGTCTTGCTGCTTTTTGTTCTGTCTGTATGCTACGTCTTGCTTGTCCTATGTTGCTCTGTCTGTATGCTATGTCTTGCTTGTCCTATGTTGCTATTGTCTATATTGTAATTGTTTTTAATAACCTCCCAGGGACTGCGGTTGAAAATTAGCCGGCTGGCTAAAACCGGCACTTTTACTGAAACGTTGATTAATGTGCACTGTCCCTGTACAAATAAAATAAACTCAAACAGACTGTTTGTGTGTGTGCGTGTATAACAGACAGTATGCCTGTGGAAGACATGGCTCCTGTTACTATCTGTATGTCCGTTTTGTAGGCCTGTAGTCAGACCAGGACCCACAGTGATTTAAAGCCCCAACAAGGAACAGTCTTTCTGGGATAAGAGGGAGCGGGCCTGGGTGGGTATGGAGCAAATCTCTACACCAGCATGTAACCTCTCTATCTCTCACACACACACACACACACACACACACACACACACACACACACACTGCAGGCCAGGAGGAAGCCAATGAGTCATAAAGATGCCCTGTGTGTTCTAAGCAAGACCGTGGCCCGGTCAAGCTGAAGCTGCAGAGCTGGGTGGTCCACTTAGCATTCTCACACACACACACCATTTCCGAGGGGAAACCCTCAGAGAGATTTGGCTGAAGAAGTCTATGTTGATAGACGAGCTGCGCCTCTGCTCTCTGAGGTGTGTCTGTCGGTCTGTGTGCGTGACAGAGTGACTCAACAGTCGGCCTGGTCTCCGAGACTAGATCTCTCGCTCTCTTGCTGTTTGCACATGATCTACTTCACTTGATTTGTCAATGAACAAAAGTGAAATAAACAATAAAAATGTACATTAAACATAACACTCACAAAAGTTCCAAAAGAATAAAGTCATTTGAAATGTCATATGTACAAATAGTTAAAGTACAAAAGTGAAAATAAATAAACATAAGAGTTTACAAGGGGTGTTTGTCCTTCAGTGGTTCTCGTGGCAACAGGTTATAAATATTACTGCTGTGATGTCACACTGTGGTATTTCACCCAGTAGATATGTGAGTTTATCAAAATTGGGTTTGTTTACAAATCCTTTGTGGGTCTGTGTAATCTGAGGGAAATAAGTGTCTCTAATATGGTCATTGATATACTTAGGTTGGAGTCATTAAAACTAGTTTTTGTAAACTTCCAACTTCAGCTGTAGGTGCTGCTGTAGGCCATCGTTGGTTGGGGACAGAAGCACCAGATCATCAGCAAACAGTAGACATTTGACTTCAGATTCTTGTAGGGTGAGGCCCGGTGCTGCAGATTGTTCTAGTGTCCTCGCCAATTCGTTGATATAAGTATGGTTCTGTATTTATTTTCTTAGTTAACCTGTTTGTTTGCCAGAACATTTGCTGTATAGCTTGGAAATAAGAATCTTAGTAGTAGGAGGAATCCTAGGAATGGAATCCTTCCAGGAAATGTTTTCCAAAATCACATTGTAGGTTTGGAGTTTTGATTTGGAGTGAAGGTTATGTTGTGGGGGGTAGTATCCTGTATATGTCCTGGTGACATAGTGAAGGTTATGTTGTGGAGGGTATTATCCTGTATATGTCCTGGTGACATAGTGAAGGTTATGTTGTGAAGGGTAGTATCTTGTATATGTCCTGGTGACATAGTGAAGGTTGTGTTGTGGATGGTAGTATCCTGTATATGTCCTGGTGACATAGTGAAGGTTATGTTGTGGAGGGTATTATCCTGTATATGTCCTGGTGACATAGTGAAGGTTATGTTGTGGAGGGTAGTATCCTGTATATGTCCTGGTGACATAGTGAAGGTTATGTTGTGGGGGGTAGTATCCTGTATATGTCCTGGTGACATAGTGAAGGTTATGTTGTGGGGGGTAGTATCCTGTATATGTCCTGGTGACATAGTGAAGGTTATGTTGTGGAGGGTAGTATCCTGTATATGTCCTGGTGACATAGTGAAGGTTATGTTGTGGAGGGTAGTATCCTGTATATGTCCTGGTGACATAGTGAAGGTTATGTTGTGGAGGGTAGTATCCTGTATATGTCCTGGTGACATAGTGAAGGTTATGTTGTGGAGGGTAGTATCCTGTATATGTCCTGGTGACATAGTGAAGGTTTTGTTGTGGAGGGTAGTATCCTGTATATGTCCTGGTGACATAGTGAAGGTTATGTTGTGGAGGGTAGTATCCTGTATATGTCCTGGTGACATAGTGAAGGTTATGTTGTGGAGGGTAGTATCCTGTATATGTCCTGGTGACATAGTGAAGGTTATGTTGTGGAGGGTAGTATCCTGTATATGTCCTGGTGACATAGTGAAGGTTATGTTGTGGAGGGTAGTATCCTGTATATGTCCTGGTGACATAGTGAAGGTTATGTTGTGGAGGGTAGTATCCTGTATATGTCCTGGTGACATAGTGAAGGTTATGTTGTGGAGGGTAGTATCCTGTATATGTCCTGGTGACATAGTGAAGGTTATGTTGTGGAGGGTAGTATCCTGTATATGTCCTGGTGACATAGTGAAGGTTATGTTGTGGAGGGTAGTATCCTGTATATGACATAGTGAAGGTTATGTTGTGGAGGGTAGTATCCTGTATATGACATAGTGAAGGTTATGTTGTGGAGGGTAGTATCCTGTATATGACATAGTGAAGGTTATGTTGTGGAGGGTAGTATCCTGTATATGACATAGTGAAGGTTATGTTGTGGAGGGTAGTATCCTGTATATGTCCTGGTGACATAGTGAAGGTTATGTTGTGGGGGGTAGTATCCTGTATATGACATAGTGAAGGTTTTGTTGTGGATGGTAGTATCCTGTATATGTCCTGGTGACATAGTGAAGGTTATGTTGTGGGGGGTAGTATCCTGTATATGTCCTGGTGACATAGTGAAGGTTATGTTGTGGAGGGTATTATCCTGTATATGTCCTGGTGACATAGTGAAGGTTATGTTGTGGAGGGTAGTATCCTGTATATGTCCTGGTGACATAGTGAAGGTTATGTTGTGGGGGGTAGTATCCTGTATATGTCCTGGTGACATAGTGAAGGTTATGTTGTGGGGGGTAGTATCCTGTATATGTCCTGGTGACATAGTGAAGGTTATGTTGTGGAGGGTAGTATCCTGTATATGTCCTGGTGACATAGTGAAGGTTATGTTGTGGAGGGTAGTATCCTGTATATGTCCTGGTGACATAGTGAAGGTTATGTTGTGGAGGGTAGTATCCTGTATATGTCCTGGTGACATAGTGAAGGTTA
Source organism: Oncorhynchus nerka (assembly GCF_034236695.1). Classification (NCBI taxonomy): domain Eukaryota; kingdom Metazoa; phylum Chordata; class Actinopteri; order Salmoniformes; family Salmonidae; genus Oncorhynchus; species Oncorhynchus nerka. The sequence goes on along the minus strand of NC_088401.1, from coordinate 18,880,577 downwards.
TGTTGTGGAGGGTAGTATCCTGTATATGTCCTGGTGACATAGTGAAGGTTTTGTTGTGGAGGGTAGTATCCTGTATATGTCCTGGTGACATAGTGAAGGTTATGTTGTGGAGGGTAGTATCCTGTATATGTCCTGGTGACATAGTGAAGGTTATGTTGTGGAGGGTAGTATCCTGTATATGTCCTGGTGACATAGTGAAGGTTGTGTTGTGGAGGGTAGTATCCTGTATATGTCCTGGTGACATAGTGAAGGTTATGTTGTGGAGGGTAGTATCCTGTATATGTCCTGGTGACATAGTGAAGGTTATGTTGTGGAGGGTAGTATCCTGTATATGTCCTGGTGACATAGTGAAGGTTATGTTGTGGAGGGTAGTATCCTGTATATGTCCTGGTGACATAGTGAAGGTTATGTTGTGGAGGGTAGTATCCTGTATATGTCCTGGTGACATAGTGAAGGTTATGTTGTGGAGGGTAGTATCCTGTATATGACATAGTGAAGGTTATGTTGTGGAGGGTAGTATCCTGTATATGACATAGTGAAGGTTATGTTGTGGAGGGTAGTATCCTGTATATGACATAGTGAAGGTTATGTTGTGGAGGGTAGTATCCTGTGACATAGTGAAGGTGGAGGGTTATGTTGTGGAGGTTATGGTGGAGGGTATCCTGTATATGACATAGTGAAGGTTATGTTGTGGAGGGTAGTATCCTGTATATGTCCTGGTGACATAGTGAAGGTTATGTTGTGGAGGGTAGTATCCTGTATATGTCCTGGTGACATAGTGAAGGTTATGTTGTGGAGGGTAGTATCCTGTATATGTCCTGGTGACATAGTGAAGGTTATGTTGTGGGGGGTAGTATCCTGTATATGTCCTGGTGACATAGTGAAGGTTATGTTGTGGAGGGTAGTATCCTGTATATGTCCTGGTGACATAGTGAAGGTTATGTTGTAGAGGGTAGTATCCTGTATATGTCCTGGTGACATAGTGAAGGTTTTGTTGTGGATGGTAGTATCCTGTATATGTCCTGGTGACATAGTGAAGGTTATGTTGTGGAGGGTAGTATCCTGTATATGTCCTGGTGACATAGTGAAGGTTATGTTGTGGAGGGTAGTATCCTGTATATGACATAGTGAAGGTTATGTTGTGGAGGGTAGTATCCTGTATATGTCCTGGTGACATAGTGAAGGTTATGTTGTGGAGGGTAGTATCCTGTATATGTCCTGGTGACATAGTGAAGGTTTTGTCCTGGAGGGTAGTATCCTGTATATGTCCTGGTGACATAGTGAAGGTTATGTTGTGGAGGGTAGTATCCTGTATATGTCCTGGTGACATAGTGAAGGTTTTGTTGTGGAGGGTAGTATCCTGTATATGTCCTGGTGACATAGTGAAGGTTATGTTGTGGAGGGTAGTATCCTGTATATGTCCTGGTGACATAGTGAAGGTTATGTTGTGGAGGGTAGTATCTTGTATATGTCCTGGTGACATAGTGAAGGTTATGTTGTGGAGGGTAGTATCCTGTATATGTCCTGGTGACATAGTGAAGGTTATGTTGTGGAGGGTAGTATCCTGTATATGTCCTGGTGACATAGTGAAGGTTATGTTGTGGAGGGTAGTATCCTGTATATGTCCTGGTGACATAGTGAAGGTTATGTTGTGGATGGTAGTATCCTGTATATGACATAGTGAAGGTTATGTTGTGGATGGTAGTATCCTGTATATGTCCTGGTGACATAGTGAAGGTTTTGTTGTGGAGGGTAGTATCCTGTATATGTCCTGGTGACATAGTGAAGGTTATGTTGTGGAGGGTAGTATCCTGGTGACATATGAATATGTTGTGAAGGTTATGTTAGTGAAGGTTAGGGTAGTATCCTGTATATGTCCTGGTGACATAGTGAAGGTTTTGTTGTGGATGGTAGTATCCTGTATATGTCCTGGTGACATAGTGAAGGTTATGTTGTTAGTATCCTGTTGTAGTGAAGGTTATGTTGTGGAGTATCTGTATATGTCCTGGTGACATAGTGAAGGTTATGTTGTGGAGGGTAGTATCCTGTATATGTCCTGGTGACATAGTGAAGGTTATGTTGTGGAGGGGTAGTATCCTGTATATGTCCTGGTGACATAGTGAAGGTTATGTTGTGGAGGGTAGTATCCTGTATATGTCCTGGTGACATAGTGAAGGTTATGTTGTGGAGGGTAGTATCCTGTATATGTCCTGGTGACATAGTGAAGGTTATGTTGTGGAGGGTAGTATCCTGTATATGTCCTGGTGACATAGTGAAGGTTATGTTGTGGAGGGTAGTATCCTGTATATGTCCTGGTGACATAGTGAAGGTTATGTTGTGGAGGGTAGTATCCTGTATATGTCCTGGTGACATAGTGAAGGTTATGTTGTGGAGGGTAGTATCCTGTATATGTCCTGGTGACATAGTGAAGGTTATGTTGTGGAGGGTAGTATCTTATATATGTCCTGGTGACATAGTGAAGGTTATGTTGTGGAGGGTAGTATCCTGTATATGTCCTGGTGACATAGTGAAGGTTATGTTGTGGAGGGTAGTATCCTGTATATGTCCTGGTGACATAGTGAAGGTTTTGTTGTGGAGGGTAGTATCCTGTATATGTCCGGGTGACATAGTGAAGGTTATGTTGTGGAGGGTAGTATCCTGTATATGACATAGTGAAGGTTATGTTGTAGAGGGTAGTATCCTGTATATGTCCTGGTGACATAGTGAAGGTTTTGTTGTGGATGGTAGTATCCTGTATATGTCCTGGTGACATAGTGAAGGTTTTGTTGTGGAGGGTAGTATCCTGTATATGTCCTGGTGACATAGTGAAGGTTATGTTGTGGAGGGTAGTATCCTGTATATGACATAGTGAAGTTTATGTTGTAGAGGGTAGTATCCTGTATATGTCCTGGTGACATAGTGAAGGTTGTGTTGTGGAGGGTAGTATCCTGTATATGTCCTGGTGACATAGTGAAGGTTATGTTGTGGAGGGTAGTATCCTGTATATGTCCTGGTGACATAGTGAAGGTTATGTTGTGGAGGGTAGTATCCTGTATATGTCCTGGTGACATAGTGAAGGTTATGTTGTGGAGGGTATTATCCTGTATATGTCCTGGTGACATAGTGAAGGTTATGTTGTGGAGGGTAGTATCCTGTATATGTCCTGGTGACATAGTGAAGGTTATGTTGTGGAGGGTAGTATGACATAGTGAAGGTTATGTTGTGGAGGGTAGTATCCTGTATATGTCCTGGTGACATAGTGAAGGTTATGTTGTGGAGGGTAGTATCCTGTATATGTCTGGTGACATAGTGAAGGTTATGTTGTGGAGGGTAGGTGACATAGTGAAGGTTATGTTGTGGAGGGTAGTATCCTGTATATGTCCTGGTGACATAGTGAAGGTTTTGTTGTGGAGGGTAGTATCCTGTATATGTCCTGGTGACATAGTGAAGGTTATGTTGTGGAGGGTAGTATCCTGTATATGACATAGTGAAGGTTATGTTGTGGAGGGTAGTATCCTGTATATGTCCTGGTGACATAGTGAAGGTTTTGTTGTGGATGGTAGTATCCTGTATATGTCCTGGTGACATAGTGAAGGTTTTGTTGTGGAGGGTAGTATCCTGTATATGTCCTGGTGACATAGTGAAGGTTATGTTGTTGTATCCTGTATATGACATAGTGAAGGTTATGTTGTAGTATCCTGTATATGTCCTGGTGACATAGTGAATGGAGGGTAGTATCCTGTATATGTCCTGGTTAGTGAAGGTTTGTTGGAGGGTAGTATCCTGTATATGTCCTGGTGACATAGTGAAGGTTATGTTGTGGAGGGTAGTATCTTGTATATGTCCTGGTGACATAGTGAAGGTTATGTTGTGGAGGGTAGTATCTTGTATATGTCCTGGTGACATAGTGAAGGTTATGTTGTGGAGGGTAGTATCCTGTATATGTCCTGGTGACATAGTGAAGGTTATGTTGTGGAGGGTATTATCCTGTATATGTCCTGGTGACATAGTGAAGGTTATGTTGTGGAGGGTAGTATCCTGTATATGTCCTGGTGACATAGTGAAGGTTATGTTGTGGAGGGTAGTATCTTATATATGTCCTGGTGACATAGTGAAGGTTATGTTGTGGAGGGTAGTATCCTGTATATGTCCTGGTGACATAGTGAAGGTTATGTTGTGGAGGGTAGTATCCTGTATATGTCCTGGTGACATAGTGAAGGTTATGTTGTGGAGGGTAGTATCCTGTATATGACATAGTGAAGGTTATGTTGTGGATGGTAGTATCCTGTATATGTCCTGGTGACATAGTGAGGTTAGGTTTTGTTGTGGTTTTGTTGGTAGTATCCTGTATATGTCCTGGTGACATAGTGAAGGTTATGTTGTGGAGGGTAGTATCCTGTATATGACATAGTGAAGGTTATGTTGTAGAGGGTAGTATCCTGTATATGTCCTGGTGACATAGTGAAGGTTTTGTTGTGGATGGTAGTATCCTGTATATGTCCTGGTGACATAGTGAAGGTTTTGTTGTTGAGGGTAGTATCCTGTATATGTCCTGGTGACATAGTGAAGGTTATGTTGTGGAGGGTAGTATCCTGTATATGTCCTGGTGACATAGTGAAGGTTTTGTTGTGGATGGTAGTATCCTGTATATGTCCTGGTGACATAGTGAAGGTTATGTTGTGGAGGGTAGTATCTTGTATATGTCCTGGTGACATAGTGAAGGTTTTGTTGTGGATGGTAGTATCCTGTATATGTCCTTGCCGAAAAATCCAAGTTTATCTAAATAAAACTTTTTTTTTTCTGGTTGTATCTCCATGTCTGTTTTTTCCTGTCTCCAGACATCTTTTACTTTTGGTCGTTGATGTTGTTGTAACTTTTTTCGAACTGGTCTCGCTATCTCTCTCTCTCTCTCTCTCTCTCTCTCTCTCTCTCTCTCTCTCTCTCTCTCCAGGGTGTCTCCCCTCCAGAAGTCTGAGATAGTGGACATGGTGAAGAAGCATGTAAAGGCCATCACTCTGGCCATAGGAGATGGGGCCAATGACGTGGGCATGATCCAGACTGCCCATGTAGGAGTTGGCATCAGTGGCAACGAGGGCATGCAGGCAACCAACTCCTCGGACTACTCCATCGCACAGGTAACACACACACACTAAGTAGAGAACGGAAGAGGGGGGGAAAGGGAGGAGAGGAGCTAGTTGAAGTATTCTGTTAGAGCCAGAGGAATCTCTCTCTCTGTTTATCTGTCTTTACCACTCAGGTGTCTACTACTGCTTATCTCTTTGTCTCATCCTGTATCTCTCTCTCTCTCACTCACCCCCCTCTCTCTCACACTCACCCCCTCTCTCTCTCTCACACACTCACACCCCCTCTCTCTCTCTCTCTCACACACCCCCCTCTCTCTCTCTCACACACTCACCCCCTCTCTCTCTCTCTCTCTCTCTCTCACTCACCCCCTCTCTCTCTCACTCACCCCCCTCTCTCTCTCACTCACCCCCCCTCTCTCTCACTCACCCCCCCTCTCTCTCTCTCTCTCACACACTCACCCCCCCCTCTCTCTCTCTCTCACTCACCCCCTCTCTCACCCCCCTCTCTCTCACTCACCCCCTCTCTCTCTCACTCACCCCCCTCTCTCACTCACCCCCCCTTTCTCTCACCCCCTCTCTCTCACTCACCCCCTCTCTTTCTGTTGCTAGTTTTCCTACCTAGAGAAGTTGTTGCTGGTCCATGGGCGTGGAGTTATAACCGTGTCACTAAGTGTATCCTCTACTGTTTCTATAAGAATGTGGTTCTCTACATCATAGAGGTAAGACACACCCCTCCCCTCACTGTCCCACCCCTAACCCTCACTTCTCCCACCCTTCAACCCTCCCTCCCTCTCTCACCCTTCAACCCTCACCTCTCTCACCCTTCAACCCTCCCTCCCTCTCTCACCCTTCAACCCTCACCTCTCCCACCCCTCCCCTCACTGTCCCACCCCTTAACCCTCACTTCTCCCACCCTTCAACCCTCCCTCCCTCTCACCCTTCAACCCTCACCTCTCTCACCCTTCAACCCTCCCTCCCTCTCTCACCCTTCAACCCTCACCTCTCCCACCCCCCTCACTGTCCCACCCCTTAACCCTCACTTCTCCCACCCTTCAACCCTCCCTCCCTCTCTCACCCTTCAACCCTCACCTCTCCCACCCTTCAACCCTCACCTCACCCTTCAACCCTTCAACCCTCACCTCTCCTACCCTTCAACCCTCACCTCTCCTACCCTTCAACCCTCACCTCTCCCACCCTTCAACTCTCACCTCTCCCACCCTTCAACCCTCACTTCTCCCACCCTTCACCCTTCAACCCTCACCTCTCCCACCCTTCAACCATTCAACCATCACCTCTCCTACCCTTCAACCCTCACCTCTCCCACCCTTCAATCCTTCAACCCTCACCTCTCCTACCCTTCAACCCTCACCTCTCCAACCCTTCAACCCTCACCTCTCCAACCCTTCAACCCTCACCTCTCCCACCTTTCAACCCCTCCCTCCCTCTCCCACCCTTCAACCCTCACCTCTCCCACCCTTCAACCCTCCCACCCTCTCCCACCCTTCAACCCTCCATCCCTCCCTCTCCCACCCTTCAACCCTCACCTCTCCCACCCTTCAACCCTCACCTCTCCCACCCTTCAACCCTCACCTCTCCCACCCTTCAACCCTCCCTCCCTCCCTCTCCCACCCTTCAACCCTCACCTCTCCCACCCTTCAACTCTCACCTCTCCCACCTTTCAACCCTCCCTCCCTCTCCCACCCTTCAACTCTCACCTCTCCCACCCTTCAACTCTCACCTCTCCCACCCTTCAACTCTCACCTCTCCCACCCTTCAACCCTCCCTCTCCCTCTCCCACCCTTAAACCCTCCCTCCCTCTCCCACCCTTCAACTCTCAACCTTCAACCCTCACCTCTCCCACCCTTCAACCCTCCCTCCCTCTCCCTCTCCCACCCTTCAACCCTTCCTCTCTCTCCTACCCTTCAACTCTCAACCTTCAACCCTCACCTCTCCCACCCTTCAACCCTCACCTCCCCATCACCCCTCCCACATACCTTATAAATGCCATCCAGTAATGTTTGAAGATGTATTACTATTTAAAACAACATTAGTAGAAGCTGGACCCATTTGGAGAGAGACTAACTCCCGTTCCCTCCTTAGACCAATCTCTTTTCTCTTTCTCTCTCACAGACACACACACACACACACACACACACACACACATTAACAGAAACATTTTGCAGCTGTTTGTCGAAATGTTTGACAATGACGGATGAGGTGCTCCTCTGGTGTCTGCTTTCTGTCTCACACACACACACACACACCCACACACACATGGTCGGTCAGGGACTGTGTGTGTGTGATGGGTCAGGGGCATTTTGGAAGGCTCTCCACCATCATGAGGGTGATTTGTCAGCTGTGCCCCCTTCTCTGTCTAACATTAAGGAGGCCAGCAGGTGCAGACCCTCAACCTCTACCTTCTACCACAATGTCCCTCTCCCTCAGGTCTAAGGATGTGTGATTATCACATGTGATTGGCTGCCTGTAGAGATCTGTACGTCAAGGGGCATAGACACTCTCTGTCCACAAAGCAGAGATACAGAGTGGTGTGTTTTGGGGGGGGGGGGGGGGCAGAGCAGGCGGGTGCTCCACTGTATGCTCCAGGAACCTCACCACACTCTGATCAGTCTGTGTCTCTGTATGGATGGATGTTTTACTCTTTGTAGATACCTTTAGCATTGGGTAGTGTGAACTGATCCTAGATCTGTAATCTGCAGTGCATTCAAAAAGTATTCATACCCATTGACTTATTCCACATTTTGTTGTTACAGCCTGAATTCAAAATGGATTCAATATATTTCTTCTCTCTCACCCATCTACACACATAATGACAAAGTGAAAACATTGTTCTAGAAATTGTTGCAGATTTATTACAAATCAAATACAGGGGCCTCCCGAGTGGCGCAGCGGTCTGAGGTACTCCATCGCAGTGCTTGAGGTGTCACTACAGTCCCGGGTTCGATCTCAGGCTGTGTCACAACCGGCCGTGACCGGGAGTCCCATAGGACATCGCACAGTTGGTCCAGCGTCGTCCGGGTTAGGGGAGGGTTTGGCCGGGGGGGCTTTACTTGGCTCATCGCACTCTAGTGACTCCTTGTGGCAGGCCAGGCGCCTGCAGGCTGACTTTGGTCGTCAGTTGAACGGTGTTTCCTCCATCGCATTGGTGCAGCTGGCTTCCGGGTTAAGCTGATTGGTATTAAGGAGCGCTGTGTGGCAGGTCATATTTAGGATGACACATGACCCGATCTTCGCCTCTCCCGATCCCGTTCGGGAGTTGCAGCGATGAGATAAGATTGTAATTGAAATTGGGAGAAAAAAGGGAGTTAAATACAAAAAATACATATATACAGTACCAGTTAAAGTTTGGACACACTTACTCATGTAGTAACCAAAAAAGTGTTAAACACTTTAGCCACCCTTTGCCTTGATGACAACTTTGCATCAAAAAAAACTCCCCAGTCCTTAATGATTACAAGCAGTGGCGATTGTAGCATGTAAATCTTGCTGGGGCACACTCAAAATAGTTTTTTCTTTAGATGCATGCCAGCAAATCCACTACACAACACTAAGCAATACATAAATTGCATTATAACGGTGACAAACGGTGCCCACGAACTGTTTCATAAAGCTGTCCCAACAGCAGTGCTAACACCTTACCACTGATACACCTGGCTATCAGTGGAGCCTTGTCTGGTTAGCCAAACATTCAGCCTCATTTACTGCCTTTTAAAAATACATAGCTGATATGGCTGACTTGCTTTCTACTGACAATTGAGTTGTACAAACTACGGCATAAAGGCGGAGGCAATCCTTAATCTCGATCAAGACATTAATGAGCGAGCTAGGAGGGACATAGTCAATATAACTATTTGTTCAGCACTTTGAAATGTACACCGACAAAATTCAGAACATGGGCCGTTCTTACAGTGTTCTCCCTGTACACAAAGTCAGAACCGTAGGATAAATAAAGGGGGCGTATAAGCAGACAATGAAAGCTCTTACAATATTCAGTGATTACATTTCTCTAAAAGAGGTTATAGGCTACATGTGCACCACCAAGTCAGAACAGTAGGCAAAATTTAAGAGGTTTAAAAATACCAAATTATTATGGTGAGGCACATGGGCTACTAACAGCTTAATACACAACATACACAAAGTATTACCTTCTTAGCTACAGTATACATATCTCCCTGGCATATTTCATCATTTATGCAGCAGCATACAAGACATTTTTGGACACCTTGTTGTGCTGTGCTCACTTGAACAGGAAGGTGGTGTGGCAGTACTTCGTGGGCAAATTTTGTCATCAAACTTTGTCTTCAAAGTCTGTAATTCTCTGGATTTATGGTGCTTTCAAGACAATTGGGGAAAAAACAAGGTTGAATCACGATGACATCGGTGATCTTCAGGTTGGAGCTCTAGAAAGAGGCCTGAGTTCCTGACTTGCAATTCCGAGTTGGATGACCGTTCAAAACGTGTTTTCCCAGTCAGACATCATTCTTTTCCGAGTTCCTAGTTGTCTTGAACTCACTGAAGTCTGAGATTTCCGAGTTTCAAGTTGTTTTGAGAGCGGCATAAATCATGCTGGATTGACAGCATGGCCAATGTTGAATGTTCATCCTTTTAAGCTTGGAAAAGAGTCCCTTAAACCCTTGCTTGCAGTTAGCCACTTATTCTTTCCAAACCACTTATTGTTGAATTTGCGATTTCCAACTTGTGTAATGTTTATGTCCAATAGCAGATTAGCACCTATACGATTTATCTATAATTTCTCTTCATTGTTTATCTTATGACAAGGATTGAAAAGGATTTGCCAGTAGATTGTCGACTTGATTTTTTTAGCTCTACCCGTAGATTTTGCAGTGACGTAGTGTCCCCATTACAGAACACTGAGCCAATCATGCCGCAACTAGAGAACGTTACCAGCCCCTACGCTCCGTATTTTCCGCTGGTTAACCCACCACCACATAAAGCACTGAGCTAGGCTGAAACACCTGCATTTTGGAGCTGCCTTACTCAATAAAGCTTTATTGTTTTACATTCTTTGCAAACTGATATGTGACATGTATTAATGCCCAAATAACATGCAAAACAGGCAACAACATAAAACAAACAAACAGGTGCCTAAATAGGTGGGGCTCAAAACAGTTGACTGGTTGCCACTGATTACAATGTGGAAAAAGTCAAGAGAATTGAATACTTTCTGAAGTCAATATATGCACAAAGGCTACGTGGTTATCCTCTATCTATCCCTGTTAATCCATTTATTCCATGCTCCCTTGTTTCACTCATCATATATCATCCCTCTCTTGTCCAGCTGTGGTTTGCCTTTGTGAACGGCTTCTCTGGACAGATCCTGTTTGAACGCTGGTGTATCGGCCTCTACAACGTGGTGAGTGTCCACTTTATTCATACTGTCCATTTCTCTGTCTCACTCTTTCTGGATCTGTCCTTTACACCCCCGCGTTCTATATATTTTGGATCCCTTTCTCCCTCTCCCTCCCTTTCCCTGTCTCCCTCTCTTTTAATCTCTCCTTCCCTCCCTCCCTCTCTTTTAATCTCTCCTTCCCTCCCTCCCTCTCTTTTAATCTCTCCTTCCCTCCCTCTCTTTTAATCTCTCCTTCCCTCCCTCCCTCCCTCTCCCTCCCTCTCTTTTAATCTCTCCTTCCCTCCCTCCCTCCCTCTCTTTTAATATCTCCTTCCCTCCCTCCCTCCCTCTCTTTTAATCTCTCCTTCCCTCCCTCTCTTTTAATCTCTCCTTCCCTCCCTCCCTCCCTTTCTCTCTATCTCTCCTTCCCTCCCTCCCTCCCTCTCTTTTAATCTCTCCTTCCCTCCCTCCCTCCCTCTCTTTTAATCTCTCCTTCCCTCCCTCTCTCTCTCTCTTTTAATCTCTCCTTCCCTCCCTCCCTCCCTCTCTCTCTTTTAATCTCTCCTTCCCTCCCTCCCTCTCTTTTAATCTCTCCTTCCCTCCCTCCCTCTCTTTTAATCTCTCCTTCCCTCCCTCCCTCTCTCTCTTTTAATCTCTCCTTCCCTCCCTCCCTCCCTCTCTCTCTTTTAATCTCTCCTTCCCTCCCTCCCTCCCTCTCTCTCTTTTAATCTCTCCTTCCCTCCCTCCCTCTCTCTCTTTTAATCCCTCCCCTCCCTCCCTCCCTCCCTCCCTCCCTCCCTCCCTCCCTCCCTCCCTTTTAATCTCTCCTTCCCTCCCTCTCTCCCTCTCTTTTAATCTCTCCTTCCCTCCCTCCCTCTCTCTCTTTTAATCTCTCCTTCCCTCCTTCCCTCCCTCCCTCCCTCTCTTTTAATCTCTCCTTCCCTCCCTCCCTCCCTCTCTTTTAATCTCTCCTTCCCTCCTTCCCTCCCTCCCTCTCTTTTAATCTCTCCTTCCCTCTCTCTCTCTTTTAATCTCTCCTTCCCTCCCTCCCTCCCCCTCTCTCTTTTAATCTCTCCTTCCCTCCCTCCCTCTCTCTCTTTTAATCTCTCCTTCCCTCCCTCCCTCCCTCTCTTTTAATCTCTCCCTCCCTCCCTCCCTCCCTCCCTCCTCCCTCCCTCCCTCCCTCCCTCCCTCCCTCTCTTTTAATCTCTCCTTCCCTCCCTCCCTCCCTCTCTTTTAATCTCTCCTTCCCTCCCTCCCTCTCTCTCTTTTAATCTCTCCTTCCCTCCCTCCCTCCCTCTCTTTTAATCTCTCCTTCCCTCCCTCCCTCTCTCTCTTTTAATCTCTCCTTCCCTCCCTCCCTCCCTCTCTCTCTTTTAATCTCTCCTTCCCTCCCTCCCTCCCTCTCTCTCTTTTAATCTCTCCTTCCCTCCCTCCCTCTCTCTCTTTTAATCTCTCCTTCCCTCCCTCCCTCTCTCTCTTTTAATCTCTCCTTCCCTCCCTCCCTCCCTCTCTCTCTTTTAATCTCTCCTTCCCTCCTCCCTCCCTCTCTCTCTTTTAATCTCTCCTTCCCTCCCTCCCTCCCTCTCTCTCTTTTAATCTCTCCTTCCCTCCCTCCCTCCCTCTCTCTCTTTTAATCTCTCCTTCCCTCCCTCCCTCCCTCTCTCTCTTTTAATCTCTCCCTCCCTCCCTCCCTCCCTCCCTCCCTCCCTCCCTCCCTCCCTCCCTCCCTCTCTCTCTTTTAATCTCTCCTTCCCTCCCTCCCTCTCTCTTTCACTCTCCCTCTTCTTCCATGTCTCTACTCTGTGTGAGCTGTTTGGAAGTGGTGGAATTACTGCTGGTTGTGTCACTGTGATTGTTGTGCTGATTGTGTCACTGTGATGGTTGTGTCACTGTGATTGTTGTGCTGGTTGTGTCACTGTGATTGTTGTGCTGGTTGTGTCACTGTGATGGTTGTGTCACTGTGATGGTTGTGTCACTGTGATTGTTGTGCTGGTTGTGTCACTGTGATTGTTGTGCTGATTGTGTCACTGTGATGGTTGTGTCACTGTGATTGTTGTGCTGATTGTGTCACTGTGATTGTTGTGCTGATTGTGTCACTGTGATTGTTGTGCTGGTTGTGTCACTGTGATTGTTGTGCTGGTTGTGTCACTGTGATGGTTGTGTCACTGTGATTGTTGTGCTGGTTGTGTCACTGTGATTGTTGTGCTGGTTGTGTCACTGTGATTGTTGTGCTGATTGTGTCACTGTGATTGTTGTGCTGGTTGTGTCACTGTGATTGTTGTGCTGGTTGTGTCACTGTGATGGTTGTGTCACTGTGATTGTTGTGCTGGTTGTGTCACTGTGATTGTTGTGCTGGTAGTGTCACTGTGATTGTTGTGTCACTGTGATTGTTGTGTCACTGTGATTGTTGTGCTGGTTGTGTCACTGTGATGGTTGTGTCACTGTGATGGTTGTGTCACTGTGATTGTTGTGCTGGTTGTGTCACTGTGATTGTTGTGCTGGTTGTGTCACTGTGATTGTTGTGTCACTGTGATTGTTGTGCTGGTTGTGTCACTGTGATTGTTGTGCTGGTTGTGTCACTGTGATGGTTGTGTCACTGTGATGGTTGTGTCACTGTGATGGTTGTGTCACTGTGATTGTTGTGCTGGTTGTGTCACTGTGATTGTTGTGCTGGTTGTGTCACTGTGATTGTTGTGCTGGTTGTGTCACTGTGATTGTTGTGCTGGTTGTGTCACTGTGATTGTTGTGCTGGTTGTGTCACTGTGATGGTTGTGTCACTGTGATTGTTGTGCTGATTGTGTCACTGTGATTGTTGTGCTGGTTGTGTCACTGTGATTGTTGTGCTGATTGTGTCACTGTGATTGTTGTGCTGGTTGTGTCACTGTGATTGTTGTGCTGGTTGTGTCACTGTGATTGTTGTGCTGGTTGTGTCACTGTGATTATTGTGCTGATTGTGCAACCGAATAAACAGCCAACGGAGTAAGTCTGAATCTCTGAAAGTCAATCGATCATAGTGTTTGTTTGGGTGTTTTACGTTGTACTGTGTGTGTGTCAGATCTTCACAGCGCTGCCTCCCTTCACTCTGGGGATCTTTGACCGGCCGTGCAGTCAGCAGAACATGCTCCGCTTCCCCCAGCTATACAGCATCACCCAGAACGCTGAGGGGTTCAACACCAAGGTACACACACACCCAAACAAACGCACAGACCACTTTTTTACATTTTCAATCTTATTGAAATACTGTGCACACAAACACTGCCATAATTATTAATGGACAAACATATGGAACGTTTTTGAACATTGAACACTATGAAGGAAACAATTTGAGTTTAGACAGAGGTCGAGTTTAGTTTAGAGTTTCACAACTTGTAGGCCTATATGAACATTTATTGCATCATCTGAAATAAAGCTACACTATATATATATACACAAAGTAGGTGGACAACACTTCAAATTAGTGGATTTGGGTATTCCAGCCACACCTGCTGCTGACAGGTGTATAAAATCTAGCACACAGCCATGCGATCTCCAAAGACAAACATTGGCAGTAGAATGGCCTTACTGAAGAGCTCAGTGACTTTCAATGTGGCGCCGTCATAGGATGCTACCTTTCCAACAAGTCAGTTTGTCAAATTTCTGCCCTGCTAGAGCTGCCCCACTCAACTGTAAGGACTGTTATTGTGAAGTGGAAAGGTCTAGGAGCAACAACGGCTCGGCCGCAAAGTGGTTGGCCACACAAACTCAGAACGAGACTGCCGAGTGCTGAAGCGTGTAGCACATAAAAATCGTCTGTCCTCTGTGGCAACACTCACCACCAAGTTCCAAACTGACTCTGGAAGCAGGTCAGCACAATAACTGTTCGTAGGGAGCTTCATGAAATGGGTTTCCATGGTCGAGCAGCCGCACACAAGGCTAAGATCACCATGCGCAATGCCAAATGTCGGCTGGAGTGGTGTAAAGCTCCCCACCATTGGACTCTGGATGAGTGGAAACGCATTCTCTGGAGTGATGAATCATGCTTCACCATCTGGCAGTCCGACGGACGATTCTGGGTTTGGCTGAGCAGGTAGAACACTACCTGCCCCAATGCACTGTGCCAAATATAACGCTTGGTGGAGGAGGAATAATGGTCTGAGACTGTTTTTCATGCTTTGGGCTAGGCCCCTTAATGTTAACACTACAGCATACAATGACATTCTAGATTACTCTGTGCTTTCTACTTTGTGGCAACAGTTTGGGGAAGGCCCTTTCCTGTTTCAGCATGACAATGCCCTCGTGCACAAATTGAGGTCTGTACAGAAAGTGTTTGTTGACATCGGTGTGGAAGAACTTGACTGGCCTGCACAAAGCCCTGACCTCAACCCCATCAAACACCTTTAGGATGAATCTGAACGCCAGGCCTAATCACCCAACATCTGTGCCAAACCTCACTAATTCTCTTGTGGCTGAATGGAAGCAAGACCCTGCAGCAATGTTCCAACATCTAGTGGAAAGACTTCCCAGAAGAGTGGAGGCTGTTATAGCAGCAAAGGGGGGAGAAACTTCATATTAATGCCCATGACTTTGGAATGAGATGTTCGACGAGCAGGTGTCCACATACCTCTGGTATGAGTGTTTTGGCTTTGGTTTTTACTGACACTACTACTGCCCTCTCGCTCTTTCATTCTCTCTCTTTCATTCTCTCTCTCTTTCATTCTCTCTCCATCCATCTCTCTTATTCTCTCTCTCGCTCTCTTTCATTCTCTTGTTCTCGCTCTTTCATTCTCTCTCTCTCTATCCCTCTCTCAGGTGTTTTGGGGTCACTGTATAAATGCTCTGATCCATTCCATTATTCTCTTCTGGTTTCCACTCAAAGTTCTAGAACATGGTAAGTAGTGGTCCCTACACCCACTGCTAGAGACACTCACTCACTCACTCACTCACTCACTCACTCACTCACTCACTCACTCACTCACACATGTGCACTCTGCTAGAGACACTCACTCACACGTGCACTCTGCTAGAGACACTCACTCACACGTGCACTCTGCTAGACATATTCACTCGCACACGTGCACTCTGCTAGACATATTCACTCGCACACGTGCACTCTGCTAGACTCACTCACACCTGTGCACTATTCATCTTAAAGTAACTGTACATTCAGTAATTAAGTGTATGTACAGTTGAAGTCGGAAGTTTACATACACTTAGGTTGGAGTCATTGAAACTTGTTTTTCAACCACTCCACAAATTTCTTGATAACAAACTATAGTTTTGGCATAGTCATGGATTTAGAAGCTTCTGATAGGCTAATTGACATCATTTGAGTCAATTGGAGGTGTACCTGTGGATGTATTTCAAGGCCTACCTTCAAACTCAGTGCCTCTTGGCTTGACATCATGGGACAAACAAATCAGCCAAGACCCTATAAAAAAATTGTGTATCGTAAAAAGTCTGGTTAATCCTTGGGAGCAATTTCCAAACGCCTGAAGGTTCTAGAAGAAAAAGAAACGCACACCTATTAAGACGAGGTGCTGGCTAGAGGAGTAGAAAACTTGAAAATAAAAGAGAGCTGCACACTCTAGGAGCTCAGATGCAAAAATGACTGGCCGTCATCAGGGTATAATCACAAACACTGCGGGATGACTTGTTTATGTAGTGTCAAAAGACACAGGTGTCTGTAATCATGGCCAAGAATGGCCTAATATCATTGGTTAATAATCAAATATTAAAATGTCATACAAAGAACAGCATACAATCAACAAATGGATAGCATACAATCATAAATTACTTTTAGGCTACACAAGTTTACACACAATTACAATGGCAAGTCACAATAATCACAAGAATGGCTTCAGATCAAAGTCTACGTTGAGACCGAAGGGAACAAGGGTCTTTAAGTTAAAGATCCAGGCAGCCTCTCGTTTTAACAATAAATTATCAAGGTCACCCCCTCTCCTAGGGTGGGTGACATGTTCGATGCCAATATAACACAGAGATGAAATCGAGTGGCCTGCCTCCAAGAACTGGGTAAGTAAAGTTTTTACACCTAATGGTGCTACGATGCTCTGAGATATGTACTTTTAATTCACGCTTTGTTTTACCCACATTATTTTTTACCACAAAGACAAGTTATAAGATAAATAACTGCCTTAGTGGAGCATGTAATAACACCTTTGATTGGGATCGATTTCCCTGTTTGTGGGTGTTTGAAGGATCTACATTTATAAGTGCCATTGCATTGAGCACAGCCATTACATTTGTAATTTCCATCCAGTAGGGGCGCAAATAGACGTTGTTAAGGAATATACGCCTGAAGGTACCACTTTGATCTGTACAAACAATAGTACGCAAGTATAAACACCATGGGACCACACAACCGTTATACCGCTCAGGACGGAGACACATTCTATCTCCTAGAGATGAACATACTTTGGTGCGAAAAGTGCAAATCAATCCCAGAACAATAGCAAAGGACCTTGTGAAGATGCTGGAGGAAACCGGTACAAAAGTATCTATATCCACAGTAAAACGAGTCCTATATCGACAGAACCTGAAAGGCCGCTCAGCAAGGAAGAAACCACTGCTCCAAAACCGCCATAAAAAACCCAGACTACGGTTAGCAACTGCACATGGGGACAGAGATCATACTTTTTGGAGAAATGTCCTCTGGTCTGATGAAAAAGAAAATAGAACTGTTTGGGGGATGCTTGCAAGCCGAAGAACACCATCCCAACCGTGAAGCACGGGGGTGGCAGCATCATGTTGTGGGGGTGCTTTGCCACAGGAAGGACTGGTGCACTTCACAAAATAGATGTCATCATGAGGTAGAAAAATTATGTGGATATATTAAAGCAACATCTCAAGACATCAGTCAGGAAGTTAAAGCTTGGTTGCAAATGGATCTTCCAAATGGACAATTACCCCATGCATATTTCCAAAGTCTTGGCAAAATGGCTTAACCTCTCTGGGATATGTGGGACGGTAGCGTCCCACCTCGCCAACAGCCAGTGAAAGTGCAGGGCGCCAAATTCAAAACAACAAAAATCTCATAATTAAAATTCCTCAAGCATACAAGTATTTTACACCATTTTAAAGATAGAATTCTCATTAATCCAGCCAGTGTCTGATTTCAAAAAGGCTTTACAGCGAAAGCACCACAAACGATTATGTTAGGTCACCACCAACTCACAGAAAAACACAGCCATTTTTCCAGCCAAAGAGAGGAGTCACAAAAAGCACAAATAGAGATAGATATTCATCACTAACCTTTGATGATCTTCATCAGATGACACTCATAGGACTTCATGTTACACACTACCTGTATGTTTTGTTCGATAAAGTGCATATTTATATTTTTTAAAATCTAATTTTCCATTGGCGCGTTACGTTCAGTTGTTCTAAAACATCCAGTGATTTTGCAGAAAGCCACATCAATTTACAGAAATACTCATCATAAATGTTGATGAAAATGCAAGTGTTGTACATGGAATTAGAGATATACTTCTCCTTAATGCAACCGCTGTGTCAGATTTCAAAAATACTTTACGGAAAAACCAAACCATGCAATAATCTGAGTACAGTGTTCAGACAACAAAACAGCCAAAAATATAATTATTCACTTACCTTTGATGATCTTCATCAGAATGCACTCCCAGGAATGCCAGTTCCACAGTAAATGTTTGATTTGTTCGATTAAGTTCTTCATTTATGTCCAAATAGCTTCTTTTGTTAGGGCGTTTGGTAAACAAATCCAAACATGCGTGCCGGTCCAGCCAAACGTCGGACGAAAAGTTCAAAAAGTTCCGTTACAGCCCGTAGAAACTTGTCAAACTAAGTATAGAATCAATCTTTAGGATGTTTTTATCATAAATCTTCAGTTATGTTCCAACCAGAGAATTCCTGTGTCTGTAGAAAAGCAATGGAACGAGAGCTAACTCTCTCGTGACGACGCATCACGAGCCTGTGGCACTCTGCCAGACACCTGGCTCACGCCCCCCTTCATAGTAGAAGCCTCAAACAAAGTTTTAAAGACTGTTGACATCTAGTGGAAGCCTTAGGAAGTGCAATATGACCCCATTTACACTGTATATTGGAATGACAAAGAGTTGCAAAACTACAAACCTCCGATTTCCCACTTCCTGGTTGGATTTTTCTCAGTTTTTCGCCTGCCATATGAGTTTCTATCCAATTCTACTAATGATATGCATATATTAGCATCTGGGACAGAGTAGCAGGCTGTTTACTCGGGGCACGTTATTCATCCAAGCTACTCAATACTGCCCCCCTGTCACCAAGAAGTTAAGGACAGCAAAGTCAAGGTATTGGAGTGGCCATCACAAAGCCCTGACCTCAATCCTATAGAAAATTTGTGGGCAGAACTGAAAAAGCGTGTGCGAGCAAGGAGGCCTACAAACCTGACTGTTACACCAGCTGTAAGGAGGAATGGACCAAAATTCACCCAGCGTATTGTGGGAAGCTTGTGGAAGGCTACCCGAAACATTTGACCCAAGTTAAACAATTTAAAGGCAATGCTAGCAATATTAATTGAGTGTATGTAAACTTCTGACCCACTGGGAATGTGATGAAAGAAATAAAAGCTGAAAGAAATAATTCTCTCTACTATTACATTTCACATTCTTAAAATAAATTAGTGATCCTAACTGACCTAAGACAGGGCATTTTTACTAGGATTAAATGTCAGGAATTGTGAAACTGAGTTTAAATGTATTTGGCTAAGGTGTATGTAAACTTCCGACTTCAACTGTAAATCTTGTAGTAGATGTTTCACTGTGTGTGTGTGTGTGTGTGTGTGTTCTCCCCAGACAGTCCTTTCAACAACGGTCATGGTACTGACTACCTGTTTGTGGGGAACATGGTGTACACGGTAAGCACATCCCCTCTACAGCCCCTCAAAGTGTGTCTCATCTGTGTTGGTGCTGATACTCTGTACAAAAACATGGACTCATCCCACTAATTACAGAAGTAATGAAGTGTTCTCATGGGTCTACAGTGTCCTCAGCAATCGCTCCATTCATCTACAGTATCCTCTCTATCACTCTGTTCCTTAAATTCAGCACAGTGTGTGTCTGTTGCTTATTTGTTCGTGAGTGTTTAGATGGCTGAAAGCAGAGGTTATACTTTGAGTGTTTTAACATGTATTGTGTACAGTATCATTATGGACATTTATCATCTCTGGTGTCGTTTGTGAATTAACCCCACCTCTCTTTCTCCCTCATTCTCTCTTTCTCCCCCTCATTCTCTCTCCCACATTCTCTCTTTCTCCCCTCCCCCTATTTTCTCTCTTCCCCTCCCCCTATGTTCTCTCTCCCCCTCCCTCAATTTCTCTCTCCCCCTCCATCATTTTCTCTTTCCCCTCCCTCATTTTCTCTCCCTCCCTCATTTTCTCTCCCCGCCTCCCTAATTTCTCTCTCCCCTCCCTCATTTTCTCTCTCCCCCTCCCTCATTTTCTCTCTCCCCTCCCTCATTTTCTCTCTCCCCCCCTCCCTAATTTCTCTCTCCCCCTCCCTCATTTTCTCTCTCCCCTCCCTCATTTTCTCTCTCCCCTCCCTCATTTTCTCTCTCCCCCTCCCTCATTTTCTCTCTCCCCCTCCCTCATTTTTCTCTCTCCCCTCCCTCATTTTCTCTCCCCCCTCCCTCATTTTCTCTCCCCCTCCCTCATTTTCTCTCCCCCTCCCTCAATTTCTCTCTCCCCCTCCCTCATTTTCTCTTTCCCCTCCCTCATTTTCTCTCCCTCCCTCATTTTCTCTCCCCGCCTCCCTAATTTCTCTCTCCCCTCCCTCATTTTCTCTCTCCCCTCCCTCATTTTCTCTCTCCCCCTCCCTCATTTTCTCTCCCCCTCCCTCATTTTCTCTCCCCCTCCCTCATTTTCTCTCCCCCCTCCCTCATTTTCTCTCCCCCCTTCCCTAATTTTCTCTCCCTCTCCATCATTCTCTCTCATTTTCTCCCCCTCCATTCTCTCTCTCTCCCCTCCCTCATTTTCTCTCTCCCCTCCCTCATTTTCTCTCTCCCCTCCCTAATTTTTCTCTCTCTCCCTCCATCATTCTCTCTCACTCCCCTCCATCATTCTCTCTCTCCCCCTCCCTCCCTCATTCTCTCTCTCTCTCTTCTCCTGCCTCATTCTCTCTCTTTCTCTCCCCTTCACCCCCTCTCCCTTTCTCTCTTCTCTCTGCAGTATGTGGTAGTAACAGTGTGTTTGAAAGCTGGTATGGAAACCACTGCCTGGACCAGGGTACAGTCTGTTTTACCGTAACGATTTCCTCTCCAACACACACTCCCACTGCACTACTCCTATAGACTGCTTAGATGTACCGTGGTGACATACAGAACCACTCAAACGTTTGGACACACCTACTCATTCAAGGTGAAGCTGGTTGAGAGGATGCCAAGTGTGCAAAGCTTTCAAGGCAAAGGGTGGCTACTTTGAAGAATCTAAAATGTTTAACAACTTTTTTGGTTACTGCATGATTTGTGTGTGTTTTTGTAGTTTTGATGTCTTCACTATTATTTATTATACAATGTAGAAAATAGTAAAACATTTAAATTAAATAAAAACTTGAATGTGTAGGTGTGTCCAAACTTTGACTGGTACTGTACAGTCGTGGCCATAAGTTTTGAGAATGACACAAATATTAATTTTCACAAAGTCTGCAGCCTCAGTTTGTAAGATGGCAATTTGCATATATTCCAGAATGTTATGAAGAGTGATCAGATGAATTACAATTAATTGCAAAGTCCCTCTTTGCCATGCAAATAAACTGAATCCCAAAAAAGCATTTCCACTACATTTCAGCCCTGCCACAAAAGGACCAGCTGACATCATGTCAGTGATTCTCTCGTTAACACAGGTGTGAGTGTTGGCGAGGACAAGGCTGGAGATCACTCTGTCATGCTGATTGAGTTCGAATAACAGACTGGAAGCTTCAGAAGGAGGGTGGTGCTTGGAATCATTGTTCTTCCTCTGTCAACCATGGTTACTTGCAAGGAAACACGTGCCCTCATCATTGCTTTGCACAAAAAGGGCTTCACAGGCAAGGATATTGCTGCCAGTAAGATTGCACCTAAATCAACCATTTATCGGATCATCGAGAACTTCAAGGAGAGCGGTTCAATTGTTGTGAAGAAGGCTTCAGGGCGCCCAAGAAAGTCCAGCAAGCACCAGGACCGTCTCCTAAAGTTGATTCAGCTGCGGGATCGGGGCACCACCAGTACAGAGCTTGCTCAGGAATGGCAGCAGGCAGGTGTGAGTGCATCTGCATGCACAGTGAGGCGAAGACTTTTGGAGGATGGCCTGGTGTCAAGAAGGGCAGCAAAGAAGCCACTTCTCTCCAGGAAAAACATCAGGGACAGACTGATATTCTGCAAAAGGTACATGGATTGGACTGCTGAGGACTGGGGTAAAGTAATTTTCTCTGATGAATCCCCTTTCTGATTGTTTGGGGCATCCGGAAAAAGCTTGTCCGGAGAAGACAAGGTGAGCGCTATCATCAGTCCTGTGTCATGCCAACAGTAAAGCATCCTGAGACCATTCATATGTGGGGTTGCTTCTCAGTAGAGGGAGTGGGCTCACTCACAATTTTGCCTAAGAACACAGCCATGAATAAAGAATGGTACCAACAAATCCTCCGAGAGCAACTTCTCCAAACCATCCAAGAACAGTTTGGTGATGAACAATGCCTTTTCCAGCATGATGGAGCACCTTGCCATAAGGCAAAAGTGATAACTAAGTGGCTCGGGGAACAAAACATCAATATTTTGGGTCCATGGCCAGGAAACTCCCCAGACCTTAATCCCATTGAGAACTTGTGGTCAATCCTCAAGAGGCGGGTGGACAAACAAAAACTAACAAATTCTGACAAACTCCAAGCATTGATTATGCAAGAATGGGCTGCCATCAGTCAGGATGTGGCCCAGAAGTTAATTGACAGCATGCTAGGGTGGATTGCAGAGGTCTTGAAAAAGAAGGGTCAACACTGAAAATATTGACTCTTTGCATCAACTTCATGTAATTGTCAATAAAAGCCTTTGACACTTATGACATGCCTGTAATTATACTTCAGTATTCCATAGTAACATCTGACAAAAATTTCTAAAGACACTGAAGCAGCAAACTTTGTGAAAATTAATATTTGTGTCATTCTCAAAACTTTTGTCCACGACTGTACATAGAAGGTAGCCTGCAGATGGAAGGTAGCCTGCAGGTGGAAGGTATCCTACAGATGGATGGCAGTCTACAGATTGACAGCTGGCAGTGTGGGGTATACTCTAGTTTAGAGAGACAGCACCCCCTATATACTGTACATTCACACACAGTCCTTACCACGTGTTACAGCCATCTCAGCTCATTACTACTGCGGTGAGGGGGGGTCGAGGTGGGTGTTGACACCCCCCGTCCATTCTGCTGTCCACATAACACCCCCCCCTCCTTTCTTCTTCTTCTCCCTCCCTCCCCTCTCTCTCTCCCCCTCTCTTCTCCCTATAGTTCTCCCACCTGGCGGTGTGGGGCAGTATGATTCTCTGGGTGCTCTTCTTTACGGTCTACTCAGCTTTCTGGCCGTCCATCCCCATCGCTCCTGACATGCAAGGCCAGGCAAGTCTCCTCCTCCTCATGGTTCAAATGGTCTCTTCTGTTCAACAAAGCCGTGTCCACGGTGTCCTGTTGACTTGAAACGCTGAGGTACCCGGTAGAGGTGTGTGGTCAGCCCCAATAACCCCGCCTCAGACCATGCTGTAAATATGTCATAATAGTTTGGAAACAGCTCCGTGGACCTGTTCTATATGGACTTAGTGCTTTCCACCTCCCAGCTCTCCCCAAACGTGTCAGTCATTTTGGTAATGGGATGGTGGGGGGTAATAACCCTTCATTACGCCTGGCGCCATTGCGGCTGGCCTTTTGGGTGTTCTATGTCAGCACTGCTGGAGCCCCAGGGAGATTCATACCATACCAGCCCGCTCTGCAGGCCCTCTGCACCTGCTACGCCGTCACCCGAGCCCCAGGCTTTTACGGCCTGCCCTGGAGGTGTTGACTCTAGAGTGGGTGGGATTGGCTGTGCAGGGCTGGTGGAGGACCAGTGGGTGGGTGTCTATGGGGTACCCCCTGATTGAGTGTTTTTAGGGGGCTAGTGTGTTGGTGCGGGGGTGCCCCACTGTGCTGGGGAGGGAGGGGGAGAAAGGTGGAAGCCTCAGCCCCCTTCAGACCATTAATTCAATTTGTGTCAGAAATGAGGAACATGAATAACCCTGCAGCTGCTCAGTCCAACTGGGGAACTGAGAAATACATACACCCCTCCCTCACCCCACCTCTCCCCGTCGCAATCTCTCCCTCCCTCACCCCACCTCCCTCCCCCGTCACAACCCCTCCCTCACCCCACCTCTCTCCCCGTCGCAATCCCTCCCTCACCCCACCTCTCTCCCCCGTCGCAATCCCTCCCTCACCCCACCTCTCTCCCCCGTCGCAATCCCTCCCTCACCCCACCTCTCTCGCCCGTCGCAACGCCTCCCTCACCCCACCTCTCTCCCCCTCCCTCAACCCACCTTTCTCCCCGTCGCAACCCCTCCCTCACCCCCCACCCTCACCCTCACCCCCACCTCTCTCCCCCCCTCCCTCACCCCACCTCTCTCCCCCTCCCTCCCTCACCCCACCTCTCTCCCCCTCCCTCCCTCACCCCACCTCTCTCCCCCTCCCTCCCTCACCCCACCTCTCTCCCCCTCCCTCCCTCACCCCACCTCTCTCCCACCCCCTCCCTCACCCCACCTCTCCCGCCCCTCTTGTTCCCCGCATCGCTTCCCCCGTCACACATTCTGACATCCTCTCCCTTGCTCCCCCTATCTCTGCATTCATCTTCCCATAAGGGATGAATACTGGGCTGTTCATTGAGGGCTCTGTCTACTCTTCTAATAATTGTGTTTCTGTCGGTGTTTGTCGGAGACCGTGTCTGTGTGTGTTGGTGTTTTGACAGACTGAGAATGTAAGTTTGTGTGTATGTACGTATACGTGGAGATGTTAGTCGGAGACTGACAGTCTGTCCGGTTGTCTGTGGGTGTGTGTCAGACAGGGAATTTGTGTCTAGTCTGAGCGTCTCTGGGTGTGTTTCCAGCTGTCACAGGGAATGTTTCATAATGGTTTTCCAATTCAGTCAGGAGAATCTTCCTGGGAATGCCAGCTGTGTCTGGCCCAAGCTATCTATCTCTGAACTACAGCCTCATAACAGCTACTAAGGATGTAGCTAGTTAGCCAGTACAACGTAGACTACAGCACAGTGTCCAGTTGTATTAATGTAGTATAGTAGAGAGATGGGCTTTGTTGCCAGGGCATATTCAGCTAACTGTTACTGGTATTCAGCATATGGAGGCAGAAATGGATACCATGTAGAAAGACAAGGGGGGCTTAAGGTGGACAACAGGCAGAGATGAATAAAGAAACAGACGCTTCAAGAGAAAGAAAAATAAATACAGATGGAGAGAATCTGAGTGGAGAGAAAGGAAGATGTAGCTGATTGAGAGAGTGGGAGAGAGACAGAAGTTGAGTGGATGATTAACCCCTAGAGTCAGGGTTAGAGGTCAGAGGTCAACGCGACTGACTGCAGCTGGATGACAGAGGGAGGAGACCCTAGTAGTTACTCAATGAAGAGGATCTGTCTAACTTGTTGCTGGTGTGTATGTTATGTTGATATGGTGTGTATGTTATGTTGATATGGTGTGTATGTTATGTTGATATGGTGTGTATGTTATGTTGATATGTGTTGATGTTGTTATGTTGTGTGTGTTATGTTGATATGGTGTGTATGTTATGTTGATATGGTGTGTGTGTTATGTTGATATGGTGTGTATGTTATGTTGATATGGTGTGTATGTTATGTTGATATGGTGTGTGTGTTATGTTGATATGGTGTGTATGTTATGTTGATATGGTGTGTGTGTTATGTTGATATGGTGTGTATGTTATGTTGATGTTGTGTACGTGTGTGTGTGTTGACGTTTGTGTGTGTGTGTGTGTGTGTTGACGTTTGTGTGTGTGTGTGTGTGTGTGTTGACGTTTGTGTGTGTTGACGTTGTGTGTGTGTGTTGACGTTGTGTGTGTGTGTTGACGTTGTGTGTGTGTGTTGACGTGTTGTGTTGACGTGTGTGTGTGTTGCGTTGACGTGTGTGTGTGTGTGTGTGCATGCGTTATGTTGACGTTGTGCGTTATGTTGATGTTGACGTGTGCGTTGACATGTTTGTGTGTTGACGTGTGTTTGTGTGTTGACGTGTGTTTGTGTTGACGTGTGTGTGTGTGTTTGTCTGTTGACGTGTGTGTGTTGACGTGTGTGTGTATGTGTGTGTGTTGACGTGTGTGTGTGTGTTGACGTAAGTGTGTGTGTGTGCGCGTTATGTTGACGTTGTGTGTGGGTGTGTGCGTTGTTGACGTGTATGTGTGTGTGCATTATGTTGTTGTGTGTGGGTGTTATGTTGACATGTGTGTTATGTTGACGTGTGTGTGTGTGTTATGTTGATGTGCGTGTGTGTGTGTGTTGACTGTGTGTGTGTGTGTGTGTGTTGACTGTGTTGACTGTGTGTGTGTGTGTGTGTGTTGACTGTGTATGTGTGTTGACTGTGTGTGTGTTGTGTTGACGGTGTGTGTGTGTTGACGGTGTGTGTGTTGTTGACGGTGTGTGTGTGTGTGTTATGTTGATGTGTGTTTGTTATGTTGATGTGTGTGTGTGTGTTATGTTGATGGTGTGTGTGATGTTGACGGTGTGTGTGTGTGTGTTATGTTGATGGTGTGTGTGTGATGTTGATGTTGTGTGTGTTTGTTTGTTGCAGGCTGGCAGGGTGATGCAGTGCTGGCACTTCTGGCTGGGGCTGGTCCTGGTGCCAGCAGCCTGTCTACTCAAAGACTTAGCCTGGAACGCGTGAGTAACACACTCACACTGCATATGTACGATCAAAATCAATACCTACATGCATATGAACAGATAAAGTGCATTCGGAATGTATTCAGTCCACTTGACTTTTTCCTCATTTTGTTACGTTACAGCCTTATTCTAAAATGAATTAAATAAATCTAATTCCTCATCAATCGACAGACGATACCCCATAACGACAAATTGAAAACACGTTTTTAGACATTTCTGCACATTTATTAAAAATAAAAACAGAAATACCTTATTTACATAATTATTCAACCCCTTTGCTATGAGACTCGAAATTGAGCTCAGATATATCCTGTTTCCATTGATCATCCTTGAGATGTTTCTACAACTTGATTTGACTACACCTGTGGTAAATTCTCTGGATAAGAGCGTCTGCTAAATGACTTAAATGTAAATGTAATTTGGAAAGGCACACACCTGTCTATATATGGTCCCACAGTTGATAGTGGATGTCAGAGCAAAAACCAAGCCATGAGGTCGAAGGAATTGTCCGTAGAGCTCTGAGACAGGATTGTGTCGAGGCACAGATCTGGGGAAGGGTTCCAAAATATTTGTAAAGCATTGAAGGTCCCCAGGAACACAGTGGCCTCCATTCTTAAATGGAACAAGTTTTGAACCACCAAGACTATTCCTAGAGCTGGCCGCCATGCCAAACTGAGCAATCAGGGGAGAAGGGCCTTGGTCAGGCAGGTCCAGAGTTCCTCTGTGGAGATGGGAGAACCTTCCAGAAGGACAACCATCTCTGCGGCATTCCACCAATCAGGTCTTTATGGTAGAGTGTCCAGACGGAAGCCACTCCTCAGTAAAAGGCACATGACAGCCCGCTTGGAGTTTGCCAAAAGACACCTAAAGGACGCTCAGACCATGATAAACAAGCTACACTGGTCTGATGAAACCAAGATTGAACTCTTTGGCCTGAATGCCAAGAGTCACGTCTGGAGGAAACCTGGCACCATTCCTAAGGTGAAGCATGGTGGTGGCAGCATCATGTTGTGGGGATGTTTTTCAGTGGCAGGGACTGGGAGACTAGTCAGGATCGAGGGAAAGATAAACGGAGCAATGTCCAAAGAGATCCTTGATGAAAACCTGCTCCAGAGCGCTCAGGACCTCAGACTGGGGCAAAGGTTCACCTTCCAACAGGACAACAACCCAGAGCCAGGACTTGAACCCAATCTAACATCTCTGGAGAGGCCAGAAAATAGCTGTGCAGCGATGCTCCCCATCCAACCTGACAGAGCTTGAGAGGATCTGCAGAGAAGAATGTGAGAAACTCCCCAAATACAGATGTGCCAAGCTTGTAGAGTCATACACAAGAAGACTCGAGGCTGTAATTGCTGCCAAAGGTGCTTCGACAAAGTACTGAGTAAAGGGTCTGAATACTTATGTAAATGTGTTATTTTTATACATTTGCAAAAATAATGGGTTATTGTGTGTAGATTGATGAAAAAAATGTTTTAATCCATTTTAGAATAAGGCTGTAACGTAACAAAATGTGTGAAAAGTTAAGGGGTCTGAATGCACCGTATGTACCACCCAAAGCAATACACAGACATTCTAAAACACACACGTGCATATTATATAAACATGTTTTAAAAAGTCACATTTCAATAAATACTCCTACATGTATGTGGAAAACACAGTCCCTCCAGGATTTTGCGATTTAGTGAAAGCAGATTATTTTTGCAAAATCAACCATTTCCCTCAAGGACTAGCGAAACTGACCAATCGTCTAATTATTAGTCACTTAAAACTGTCTGATCACCACACTACAAAAATAGGAATTTTAACCAATCACCATCACTATTACTGCATAAAATGGTTCAATCAGAATTGCTGCAGCAAAATCGAGCCTTTTTGTCTGCAGATTTCACCACAGAAACAGTGAAATCCTGGTGGGGGTAATAAGCAATAGAACCCTATGAATGTGTTGTAGGGGTCGTCGCACTGTGAAGAAGTCTCTTCTGGAAGAGGTCCAGGAGCTGGAGGCCAGGGCTGTTGACCCGGGGGCCGCCGTGCTCCGAGACGCCAGCGGACGCAGGTCAGACACACGCACGCACTGCATCATAGTTGGGAGGCCACAGACAGGAGCTCTACAGAATTGACTGTGACATAGTTAATATCATCTTCATGCCGTATCGGAGATCATGATAATTCCTTGGACTGAGGGGAAACACCCTTCAAAGATTTTGTTACGAGTCTATAAGATTAATGTGCGTGTTTATTTTGATTTATGTCCTAGTGTTTATATGACTGTTTGTATGAGAGAAGACCAGTGCTGTAACCATGGCCCTCTAACCTCTTGGTAACCTCTTGGTAACCTCTTGGTAACCTCTTGGTAACCTCTTGGTAACCTGGTTGACCCATCCACAGGGCCAAAGCTGAGATTCCCTAGTCCCACAGCTCGGGGCACAGACGCTCACATACATACACACACGCAGACAGATACATACATACATACATACATACATACATACATACATACATACATACATACATACATACACACACAGGTAGCACCTTGGCTTGGTTTGACCTGTCTCACTGTGTGACCTCTGACCTGTGTGTGGAGTGATCCCTTCTTCCCCTTGTCTCTCTCACTCACCCACCTCAGTACTCATGTCTCATGTTTTTCTTTTCTTTCTCCGTCTATTTTTGTATCCCTCCATTTGATTCTCTGGAGTCAGGAAGTGGACAGGTTTCCACTGCTGTGTGGACTGGGTGTACTGTAGCTTCTGTGGTTGTGTGTTAGAGAGAGCCGTTTGTGTTAGTTTGTATTGTGTGTTTATAGTCATATCTGTCATAAGAGAAGGAGTAGAACAGCTCAGGGTGGAAAACGTCAGAACATTGGAGGTATTAGGTTGAGAAGTGGAGTGGGAGATGGAAGACTGAGGTTTGGCCATTTGAGGGACTGTTATGTGGGATATTGGCTGGGGATGGGGCTCTTTGGTGGGCTTTGGGCAGGAACAACAGTCCTCAATCATCCAGTGATACGGCTAGGCTAACAATCCCGTCCAGAGCAGAGAACTGGCTTTGCCAGAGCTGGCGCAGGGAGGTGCTCAGGGACAGGGAGGGGAGGCAGGGCGTTGTTTTTGGACAGGGGACGCACACAGCCTTCCCTAGCCCTGAGGTGAGGGTCTTGTCCTGGGCTTAACCTGCTCCCAAACATGGGTAGGAACCAGGAGGGGCCCCAGCAACGACCATGGATAACACTGAGGAGGAGTTTCAGAGAGGAACAGAGGAGAAACGCACACATCTGTATTTGTATTTCATAACGGGAGAGGGTTGGGATGAGGGTGGGGGTGGGAAAGGTAGAGGACCAAAGTTTCTCTGGGGAAGTATTTAGATGTGGCGCATCCTTGGACTGTTTGAAGTCTCAATGCCCTTCCAGACAGCGACAGTACAGGGGCCGACATGCAGCAGGATTCAGTCATAGTTTAAATATGTGCTATTTCTATGTTTATTTATTCATGTGTTCGTCTATCCATTCATTCTTCAATCATTCACCTTATTATTCATCTAGCAGACCTCATTTTCTTTGCCGAATGATACGGTTGCAAAACTTTATTTCAGGCTTTGCCAAACACGCCGGTTCTAGGTTCCCTGTGGTACCGTAAGGAGCGGGTCCCAGCTGCTTGCTCAGAAGTGTGACCTTGGGGAGGCTGGCCCCGGTCCACACACTCTGTGGATCAAATCAGGGCCCGTGCCCAGTGCTTGGAAAACCCCCCTCGTGTGATGATATAAGGCCTTATTGGCTGCCTGGTCTAGAGAAGTAACCTGCCGTGTTCCACAACGGAAGCAGACAATCTGGGGAGCATCCTGTAAAGCATTCTATTAGGAGGAAACAATCTGTTCCATTTGGATACAGACTGTTATCAGAATGTTTTGCGTTGCCATTAGTGATGAGGAGGAGGAAGATGGGTAGGAGGAGGATTGAGAGAGAGGAAGGCTGGGGGAGTGTGTGTGTGTGTGTGTGTGTGTGTGTGTGTGTGTGTGTGTGTGTGTGAGAGAGAGTTTGCATGTGAGCGAGAATGCATGCGGTGTGTGTTAACAAGGGCAGGAATGGGGCTGGTTATTTTGGTCATTAGGGTAGAGGAGCGATGTTGGTGTGTTGTCTGGAAAAATAGTGTCAGTCACATAATGAGATGTGATTGAATGAACTGAATGCCAATCTGCTCTTCAGTACCAGCCAAGACAGATGCCTAGACCAGTGGGGGGCAAAAGTATGGCCCCCTCTTCCCCTTTTTCGTGGTATCCAATTAGTAGTTACAGTCTTGTCCCATCTCTGCATCTCCTGTACGGACTCGGGAGAGGTGAAGGTCGAGAGCCGTGCGTCCTCCAAAGCACGACCCAGCCAAGCCGCACTGCTTCTTGACACACTGCCCGCTTAACCCGTAAGCCAGCAGCACCAATGTGTCGGAGGAAACACTGTGTACCTGGCGACCGTGTCAGCGTGCATTGCGCCCGGCCCGCCACAGGAGTTGCTAGAGCGCGATGGGACAATGAAATCTTGACCTGCCAAACCCTCCTCTAACCCGGACGATGCTGGGCCAATTGTGCTCCGTCTCGACCAGCTGTGACACAGCCTGGGATCGAACCCGGGTCTGTAGTGACGCCTTAGATGACTGCGCAACTCGGGAGGCCCCTGAAAATTGATTTTAACAAACAATTGGTCCCCCAAAAAATGCGGTCATCTGTTGAATTTCAAAATCCCAATATGGCCCTCGAGCCAAAAAGTTTGCCCACCCCTGGCCTAGACTCAACCCTATCAGGTATGACTCTGGTAGTCACATCAAAAAGTAGACTTATCTTGGGGTCAGGTCTAGGCAAGGGTGGATGCCAGACTGACTTCTTTAACCCTAATAGAACTAGATCATCTATTCTCACTTCTCTCTTTCCTTCAAGACCACATGTCTGAATGAAGGTCTGAATGGTCTTAGCAATATGGTGGAAACAGATACAGTCTTTTCACCTATATGTGTCCATAAAGAAAAGGAGATGAGGAAATGATAGCCTGGTCCCAGATTTGTTTGTGCTCTTGCAAGTGCCAACTCCCTTGCTGTCATTGACACGACAATTAGTGACAAAGAGTTGGCATGATAGCACAAACAGGCTGACATAGGAGCTACACTGGGGTAGTCAAACAGAATGACATAGGAGCTACACTGGGGTAGTCAAACAGGCTGACATAGGAGCTACACTGGGGTAGTCAAACAGAATGACATAGGAGCTACACTGGGGTAGTCAAACAGAATGACATAGGAGCTACACTGGGGTAGTCAAACAGGCTGACATAGGAGCTACACTGGGGTAGTCAAACAGAATGACATAGGAGCTACACTGGGGTAGTCAAACAGGCTGACATAGGAGCTACACTGGGGTAGTCAAACAGAATGACATAGGAGCTACACTGGGGTAGTCAAACAGAATGACATAGGAGCTACACTGGGGTAGTCAAACAGAATGACATAGGAGCTACACTGGGGTAGTCAAACAGGCTGACATAGGAGCTACACTGGGGTAGTCAAACAGGCTGACATAGGAGCTACACTGGGGTAGTCAAACAGAATGACATAGGAGCTACACTGGGGTAGTCAAACAGGCTGACATAGGAGCTACACTGGGGTAGTCAAACAGGCTGACATAGGAGCTACACTGGGGTAGTCAAACAGAATGACATAGGAGCTACACTGGGGTAGTCAAACAGAATGACATAGGAGCTACACTGGGGTAGTCAAACAGGCTGACATAGGAGCTACACTGGGGTAGTCAAACAGAATGACATAGGAGCTACACTGGGGTAGTCAAACAGAATGACATAGGAGCTACACTGGGGTAGTCAAACAGGCTGACATAGGAGCTACACTGGGGTAGTCAAACAGGCTGACATAGGAGCTACACTGGGGTAGTCAAACAGAATGACATAGGAGCTACACTGGGGTAGTCAAACAGGCTGACATAGGAGCTACACTGGGGTAGTCAAACAGAATGACATAGGAGCTACACTGGGGTATCAGGAACACAGTAGTTTTTTTTCCTGCTACACTGGACAAGTAAGCTTTGGCCAGCAGAGCAGAGCGCGTGCCATGTTATCCAGTGTTCCAGTGTTCTGGGACGTGAGCGTTATGTTGAACCTGAGCTGCTTATGACCAGGTTTCATTTAATGAATATGAGCATCTCACACTGTACGTCTAGTGTAGCAAGTCAGTGACATTCAGGAAATTAAGGCTTCTAAAACTATTAGGTCACAATTAGTCTCCTGAGTAGAACTTCCACCTGTCCTGTTGGTCGTGTTAACCTGTCAGTAACAGTCTCCCGGGTGATTGGTGCTGTGACCTGTCACTGAGTGTCTGTGTGTTCTGTGATTGGTGGACTGACCTGTCTGTCTCCTGCCCTCCAGTCTGAACGAGCGTGCCCACCTGTTGACCCGGGTCTTTAGGAAAACACCGTCCAATGTGGGGTGCAAAAACTCTGTGCAGCAGAGCAACGTGTCCCGTGAGTATCCCTGTCCTTCCCCTGTCCCGGCCTCGGCTACTTGTATTCATTCCCTGTATACAGTTAATACACTTTTTTGTAGTTAATATAATATACTGTCTAGGTAATATACTGTCTAGGTAATATAATATACTGTCTAGGTAATATAATATACTGTCTAGGTAATATACTGTCTAGGTAATATAATTAACCGTCTAGGTAATATACTGTCTAGGTAATATAATATACTGTCTAGGTAATATACTGTCTAGGTAATATAATATATTGTCTAGGTAATATAATATACTGTCTATGTAATATACTGTCTAGATAATATACTGTCTAGGTAATATACTGTCTAGGTAATATACTGTCTAGGTAATATAATTAACTGTCTAGGTAATATACTGTCTAGGTAATATAATATACTGTCTAGGTAATATACTGTCTAGGTAATATAATATACTGTCTAGGTAATATAATATACTGTCTAGGTAATATACTGTCTAGGTAATATAATATACTGTCTAGGTAATATACTGTCTAGGTAATATAATATACTGTCTAGGTAATATACTGTCTAGGTAATATAATATACTGTCTAGGTAATATAATATACTGTCTAGGTAATATACTGTCTAGGTAATATAATATACTGTCTAGGTAATATAATATACTGTCTAGGTAATATAATGTCTAGGTAATATAATGTCTAGGTAATATACTGTCTAGGTAATATAATATACTGTCTAGGTAATATACTGACTAGGTAATATAATATACTGTCTAGGTAATATACTGTCTAGGTAATATAATATACTGTCTAGGTAATATAATGTCTAGGTAATATACTGTCTAGGTAATATGTTGTCTTTGCAATATAATATACTGTCTAGGTAATGTAATATAATATACTTTCTAGGAAATATAATATACTTTCTAGGACATATAATATACTGACTAGGTAATATAATATACTGTCTAGGTAATATAATATACTGTCTCGATAATGTAATATACTGTTTAGGAAATATAATATACTTTCTCGGTCATATAGTATACTTTCTACTAATATAATATACTTTCTAGGAAATATAATTTACTGTCTAGGTCATATAATATACTGTCTAGGTAGGTGACAATACAGGTGTGTACTTACTTTAACTCTCTCCATATCTCTCTCGCTTTCTCTCCATATCTCTCTCTCACTCTCTCGCCTTCTCTCTCTCACTCTTTCTTTCTCTCTCCTTCTCTCTCACGGTCTCTCCTTCTCTCTCACGGTCTCTCCTTCTCTCGCCATCTCTCTCTCCCCTCTCCATCTCTCTAGATGGCTATGCCTTCTCCCAGGAGGAACATGGGGTGGTGTCTCAGTCCCAGGTGTGTCGATCCTACGACACCACCCGCCAACGGCCCAGTGTCTAGCCCCCCCGCCCAAGGCCCACCTGGCTACGGGGCTCTTGGCAACGGTTGCCCAGGCAACAGAGGAGACAGACTGATGCTAAGGGATCACCCCTGCTGTGGCCTTATTGGAACTTATACTGACTTTTACCTGGGACCTTGACCCCTGGAGGCCGTTGCTCGGCGTGGAACACTGACTAAAGGGAAGGGACCAGACCCCCCGTCTGTACTGTCCAAACTGGTCTACGCTCTTGCTGACTCACATACACACACACACACACCCATAGAGCAGACACACAGGCACAAGTAATCACAACCACACAAACAGACATAATAAATCAACCACAGAGACTGTAATGTGTATCTAATTATAGCATGGACTGGGTTTAGTTTACACATCAGTGCGTCTTTGTCCGTGTGTATGTCTGCACTTGTCTGTGCTACTGTATGTATCTGTGTGTGTGTTTTTGTGTGTGTGTGTGTGGCTATACTCTCTCTCATCTCGCTCTCCTGAGCCGGTGTTTAGCTCATCCGTCATCACCGTGACGATGGGAGATGGAGGAGGAGGGGCACTTTGAAATAAAGACTGAACATATACTGGCCCAGGAGGAATTCCTATCTGAGGGCTGAAGAGAAGAGAGCCCCACTGCCAAAGATCACAGAGATGCCACTACTCTACAAGGACCCCTACCCATACTGACCACTACTCTACAAGGACCCCTACCCATACTGACCACTACTCTACAAGGACCCCTACCCATACTGACCACTACTCTACAAGGACCCCTACCCATACTGACCACTACTCTACAAGGACCCCTACCCATACTGACCACTACTCTACAAGGACCCCTACCCATACTGACCACTACTCTACAAGGACCCCTACCCATACTGACCACTACTCTACAAGGACCCCTACCCATACTGACCACTACTCTACAAGGACCCCTACCCATACTGACCACTACTCTACAAGGACCCCTACCCATACTGACCACTACTCTACAAGGACCCCTACCCATACTGACCACTACTCTACAAGGATCCCTACCCATACTGACCACTACTCTACAAGGACCCCTACCCATACTGACCACTACTCTACAAGGACCCCTACCCATACTGACCACTACTCTACAAGGACCCCTACCCATACTGACCACTACTCTACAAGGATCCCTAACCATACTGACCACTACTCTACAGGGATCCCTACCCATACTGACCACTACTCTACAAGGATCCCTACCCATACTGACCACTACTCTACAGGGATCCCTACCCATACTGACCACTACTCTACAAGGATCCCCACTTCCCTCTCTGGCTCAGTGACCTCATATCTCTACCCTCTCTCATCTGCGGGGCGTCTCCTCTACCTGCTTGGTTGAATGTGTTTTCTGTTGTATAGTGGCGCTCCTGTGATTCCTGCGAATCCTGGCTGTCTCCCCCAGGAGGTCAGGTCAGCAGCAGCCTAATTTGTAGCGGTTTGTTGGGTTCTCAATTCATCTATGGACTTCTTTTGTTGTTGAATAAATGGACTTGTCTTTCTCTTTTAAAATCTGTGTTTCTGCTCCTTT
The DNA here is from genome assembly GCF_034236695.1 of Oncorhynchus nerka. Lineage (NCBI taxonomy): Eukaryota > Metazoa > Chordata > Actinopteri > Salmoniformes > Salmonidae > Oncorhynchus > Oncorhynchus nerka. Next base: position 18,844,756 of record NC_088401.1, on the reverse strand, counting down.
ATAGATAGAAAATATAATAATATATATCTATCTCATACTGGACTATAGACTATATTAGCTGGAAGAAAAGGGATACTCCATGATGTGAACTAGTAACAGGTGCTACATATACTTCACAAATGTTTAGGGTTGTGGTCAATTCCATTTCGACTTCATCAATAAGCACTATATTGGAGTCCACATAGTTAACATTCCAATAAATATTCTGCAGAATGTAGTTGGTTTCAACCCTATGTGTTGTGGTCTGTGTGAATGTGGTGTGTTTGTAAACTGTGTTAAGGACACTTCAGGGAGGATCAGGGAATTTTACTACATTTCAGATGGAATCGTTAAATATAATCAATCCGTGATTGAAATGCTTCTTGACTCTTACTTACTAAACCTGAACTTTTGTTCTGCAGGATAGAGTAGGCAGTTTAGGTTTCTTGATCAATGAAAACATTATGACATGAGGGTAGGGTAAATAAAGTCCCAAGGTGATTGAAGGCTAAGAGCATGTTGAAGGAGAACGAGATGAACACTCAGAATAGTAAACCTACAGCCAGTTTCACAGAGAGAGATGGAATATGAACGAATATACATTATGAATGTAAGCTGTGAATGCTGTGCAAGCCAGTCACGTCCTGTTAGAACCACCATTAAACTCCTGTCCCTGATCAGTGGGAATAAGCATGGGAATGCCACACCCATCTTCTTGGATGTCTCCCAGCCTGGCTTCAGCCTGCAGCCTGGCTCCAGCTTCAGCCTGCAGCCTGGCTCCAGCTTCAGCCTGCAGCCTGGCTTCAGCTTCAGCCTGCAGCCTGGCTTCAGCTTCAGCCTGCAGCCTGGCTTCAGCTTCAGCCTGCAGCCTGGCTTCAGCTTCAGCCTGGCTCCAGCTTCAGCCTGCAGCCTAGCTTCAGCCTGCAGCCTGGCTTCAGCCTGGCTTCAGCTTCAGCCTGCAGCCTGGCTCCAGCTTCAGCCTGCAGCCTGGCTCCAGCTTCAGCCTGCAGCCTGGCTTCAGCTTCAGCCTGCAGCCTGGCTTCAGCTTCAGCCTGCAGCCTGGCTCCAGCTTCAGCCTGCAGCCTGGCTTCAGCTTCAGCCTGCAGCCTGGCTTCAGCTTCAGCCTGCAGCCTAGCTTCAGCCTGCAGCCTGGCTTCAGCCTGGCTTCAGCTTCAGCCTACAGCCTGGCTCCAGCTTCAGCCTGCAGCCTGGCTTCAGCTTCAGCCTGCAGCCTCGCTTCAGATCCAATATGGAGAATCCATTTCTCCTCCCCAGCATGAGTAGTAGATCCATTTCACCTTCCTAAAATGACTCGCCCTCGGCCTTCTACTTTCTCTCCTCACTCAACTCCACTTCCCCCTCTAGTCCCTAAGTTTCCATAGAGATTTGCCAAGAATACACCTCCCGAGCACAGAGGAAATAGTTGGGGTTTAGGGACTGTAATTGTTGTGGTTTGTTAATATCACAGCGTTATGTGGCTGGTGATGGATGTGACCGGTATTTGTGTTGTCTACACTGGGTGGTACGGCTGTCTCTGTCTGTAATTAGTGTGTTTATAGGCATTAAGGTATGGTAACTAAGTATGATTTGTATGTTGTCTGTACGAACGGGAGAGTGTGAGAAAGGCCAAGAGTGTGAGGCAACGAGTGTGTAAAAGTGTGAGTGCTATATCTAGTGTGTATGTTGGCTACTCACTCCCCGAGACTGTTTTGTGGTTCGGCTCCTGCTGGCTGTCAGTTTTTACACTTGGGAATGTTGTTTCTGTAGTTCTAGTTCTCGTCTCTAAGCGTGTTAAAATCTCACAGCTCCAGCCATGGTGCTAGTCTGATGGCTACAGACATGGCCTCTCTAACCTAACCATGGAACATGTGTTGTGTGGACTGGTGGTGGTGGTGGTGCTAGTCTGATGGCTACAGACATGGCCTCTCTAACCTAACCATGGAACATGTGTTGTGTGGACTGGTGGTGGTGCTAGTCTGATGGCTACAGACATGGCCTCTCTAACCTAACCATGGAACATGTGTTGTGTGGACTGGTGGTGGTGGTGGTGGTGGTGGTGCTAGTCTGATGGCTACAGACATGGCCTCTCTAACCTAACCATGGAACATGTGTTGTGTGGACTGGTGGTGGTGGTGGTGGTGGTGCTAGTCTGATGGCTACAGACATGGCTCTCTAACCTAACCATGGAACATGTGTTGTGTGGACTGGTGGTGGTGGTGGTGCTAGTCTGATGGCTACAGACATGGCCTCTCTAACCTAACCATGGAACATGTGTTGTGTGGACTGGTGGTGGTGGTGGTGGTGGTGCTAGTCTGATGGCTACAGACATGGCCTCTCTAACCTAACCATGGAACATGTGTTGTGTGGACTGGTGGTGGTGGTGGTGCTAGTCTGATGGCTACAGACATGGCCTCTCTAACCTAACCATGGAACATGTGTTGTGTGGACTGGTGGTGGTGGTGGTGGTGGTGGTGGTGGTGCTAGTCTGATGGCTACAGGCATGGCCTCTCTAACCTAACCATGGAACATGTGTTGTGTGGACTGGTGGTGGTGGTGGTGGTGGTGCTAGTCTGATGGCTACAGACATGGCCTCTCTAACCTAACCATGGAACATGTGTTGTGTGGACTGGTGGTGGTGGTGGTGGTGGTGCTAGTCTGATGGCTACAGACATGGCCTCTCTAACCTAACCATGGAACATGTGTTGTGTGGACTGGTGGTGGTGGTGGTGCTAGTCTGATGGCTACAGACATGGCCTCTCTAACCTAACCATGGAACATGTGTTGTGTGGACCCCCTTGGGTTGTGCCGTGGCGGAGATCTTTGTGGGCTATACTCGGCCTTGTCTCAGGATGGTAAGTTGGTGGTTGAAGATATCCCTCTAGTGGTGTGGGGGCTGTGCTTTGGCAAAGTGGGTGGGGTTATATCCTTCCTGTTTGGCCCTGTCCGGGGGTGTCCTCGGATGGGGCCACAGTGTCTCCTGACCCCTCCTGTCTCAGCCTCCAGTATTTATGCTGCAGTAGTTTATGTGTCGGGGGGCTAGGGTCAGTTTGTTATATCTGGAGTACTTCTCCTGTCCTATTCGGTGTCCTGTGTGAATCTAAGTGTGCGTTCTCTAATTCTCTCCTTCTCTCTTTCTTTCTCTCTCTCGGAGGACCTGAGCCCTAGGACCATGCCCCAGGACTACCTGACATGATGACTCCTTGCTGTCCCCAGTCCACCTGGCCATGCTGCTGCTCCAGTTTCAACTGTTCTGCCTTACTATTATTCAACCATGCTGGTCATTTATGAACATTTGAACATCTTGGCCACGTTCTGTTATAATCTCCACCCGGCACAGCCAGAAGAGGACTGGCCACCCCACATATGCTCTCTAATTCTCTCTTTCTTTCTCTCTCTCGGAGGACCTGAGCCCTAGGACCGTGCCCCAGGACTACCTGACATGATGACTCCTTGCTGTCCCCAGTCCACCTGACTGTGCTGCTGCTCCAGTTTCAACTGTTCTGCCTTATTATTATTCGACCATGCTGGTCATTTATGAACATTTGAACATCTTGGTCATGTTCTGTTATAATCTCTACCCGGCACAGCCAGAAGAGGACTGGCCACCCCACATAGCCTGGTTCCTCTCTAGGTTTCTTCCTAGGTTTTGGCCTTTCTAGGGAGTTTTTCCTAGCCACCGTGCTTTTACACCTGCATTGTTTGCTGTTTGGGGTTTTAGGCTGGGTTTCTGTACAGCACTTTGAGATATCAGCTGATGTACGAAGGGCTATATAAATAAATTTGATTTGATTTGATTTGGACTGGTGGTGGTGGTGGTGGGTAAATGGATGGTTTAAGAACAGACATGGCCCAAACGACTGTGAGGTTAGCACTATATTTCCTTCCTTAAGCCAGGCAAAACCTCAGCAATGTGTGTTTTCCTTATTCTAGAAACGTGTTAAATGGTAGCAGTTGAACTTCAGGCAGAATGGACATATGACTCCATGAGAGTTTAGACTCTGTTTCATATTTATTTATTATAATTCTTATGAAAAATGGCACACGGAGCAGGTACACATTCAACCTCAGGATACACGTGCGCGCACACACACACACACACACACACACACACACACACACACACACACACACACAGCTGATCATACAGACATTGTGCTTGAAATCCACGACACACGCAGTTAGATTAGTCTGCTTTGGGACATTTATGCACTTCTGCAATTTGATGAACTGGCACTTAGGGCTGAGTTGTGTGTACAGAACTGGCACACTGTGTACAGAACTGGCACACTGTGTACAGAACCAGTTCTAAAACAAGAGGGGGTCCAGAGTCCAAAAGGCCCCTTTAAGACCAGACACCCAATGTGACTGGCAGTTGTGACTTTGTAAGTATTTTTCTATCCCTGCTGAGGTGAAAAGAATGGACTCAAAATGTTGGAAATACCCTGAAACCTTCCAACAAAACTCCAGCCTACCTTTGCACAGAGGGACATACACACACACGTCTTTCACAGGAGGGAGGCTTAGTGAAGGGGAACAGTTTGACTGCATTATTAACTCTGCAGTCTTCAGAAGGCTGCCGATCACAGCTACACAGGGAGAAAGCACGGCACTCCTGTTCAGTCTCACACCTCCTTTCACCTTTCGGGCACACTTATTTACAAATCCTTGTGTGAGTGTTTGTGTATTTTCTTGTGTGTGTGTATTTCTGCTCAGGGCATGGGTGTGTGTGTGTGTGTGTGGTGGGGGTGGGGGGGCGTCACAGTCTGTGTCCTGTGTTCACTTCATTGGACTTTAACCGGTCTGCAGGGAGAGAGGGACTGCTTTTCACATCCCACCACCTGCATTTCCCATTACACAGCACACATCCTCACACACATACACTCACAGTACCTCTGTTAACATAGAGCCATTCAGCACCACATATTGCTCACACACACACAGCACATACTGTACATATAAAGAGTTTCATTCCAAAACGCTAACCATTTTCAGAAATGTTAGTAAATTAGCTTTTATTGTTCAAAGAAATGATGAACGAGAGTGCTGTGTTTTTTCACTATCTAACCACGGCATGGGCTTGTTCAATGACAGATGTATTTGTTTGAAATCTATTACTTCTTAAGGATGACGCAGAATACTGTTCCCATGCAGGAACATCACTCAGCGGAATTTCAGAGCACCACCTATAGTTTTTGATAAAACTCAAACTTTCATTAAACTTTCATTAAAATACACATTCAAGGTAGTGAATTAAAGCTACACTCGTTGTGAATCTATCCACCAAGTCAGATTTGTAAAATGCTTTTCGGCGAAAGCATGAGAAGCTATTATCTGATAGCATGTACCCCCAAAATACTTCAACGTCACCTAACACGACAGATTTTGCGGTAGCCGGCGCTACCCAAAACGCAGAAATAAAATATAAAACATTCATTACCTTTGACGAGCTTCTTTCTTGGCACTCCTAGATGTCCCATAAACATTTATTTGGGTCTTTTTCTCGATTAAATCGGTCCATATATAGCCTAGATATCGATCTATGAAGACTGTGTGATCAAGGAAAAAACAGCGTTTTAAAACGCAACGTCATTTTTTTAAATTAAAAAAGTCGACGATAAACTTTCACAAAACACTTCGAAATACTTTTGTAATGCAACTTTAGGTATTAGCAAACGTTAATAATCTATCAAAATGATCACGGGGCGATGTATATTCTATAGCTCCACGTCTTGAAATCATGTCCGGATATTTCTCAACCAAAACATCCTGTCGGAGACCGGAAGAAACCAGCTGCCTTGTTTCGGTTTGACCAAGAAACAAATCCGAGACAAATGACAAGACTGTTGACATCGTGTGGAAGCTGTAGGTATTGCAACCTCGGCCCCATTTAATGTGGGTCACTTTTAACAATTGGTTGAAGTGGCGCATGGATATATTTTCCCATTTTCAGTGATCAGATTTTCCTGCACTTTTCGATGAAACGCACGTTCTGTTATAGTCACAGCCGTGATTTAGCCAGTTTTAGAAACGTCTGAGTGTTTTCTATCCACACATACTAATCATATGCATATACTATATTCCTGGCATGAGTAGCAGGGCGCTGAAATGTTGCGCGATTTTTAACAAAAAGCTGCGAAATTCGCAAGAGCCATAAGAGGTTTAATAGTTTCATTTCAGAGACAAATAATCATGTTTTTTTTGTTGCAAAATGCTATATATCCACCTCACTCTGAGAGAAATAAGTAGTTTGTTTTTACACAGTCACATATTACAAAAAAAATGTAGAAATTATACACTTGTGACATCAATATAAAAAAAATACAAAATAAATCAATACGGTAATATGACATCTGTATGTAAAACTTTTACATTTGAGTCATTTAGCTGATGCTCTTATCCAGAGCAACTTACATTTAGTGCATTCATCTTAAGATAGCTAGGTGAGACAACCACATTAGCCAAATAAACAGTACACCAACATTCCATTCCAGCAAAACAATGGATACATAGCATTTTGAAGAAGAAAAAACACATTTTCATATGCATCTAAAATCTATTAATAAAAAATCTGAAAACAGTAATATTTTACACACACATGAAGGTACCCATAAGCAATCATTTCTGATTTTTTTTTAAATTAAAAAACACATGAAAAATTGGTTGGTATAGCGTTTTGGAAATAAACTCTTCATATATTCACAATTCACATACAGTACACACACTGGACACAGCACCTCACAACCTGTACTGTACATACACACATTCACTCATTTACACATACAACAGATACTACATGGACAAATTTCAAGATGTTAAACACACAAATGTACAGTGCCTTGCAAAAGTATTCATCCCCCTTGGTGTTTTTCCTATTTTGTTGCATTACAACCTGTAATTTAAATGTATTTTTATTTGGATTTCATGTAATGAACATACACACAACAGTCCAAATTGGTCAAGTGAAATGAAAAATATAACTTGTTTCAAAAAATTATAAAAAATAAAAAATGTGAAAGTGGTGTCACCCTCTTTGCTATGAAGCCCCTAAATAAGATCTGGTGCAACCAACTACCTTCAAAAGTCACATAATTAGTTCAAGTCCATCTGTGTGCAATCTAAGTGTCACATGATCTGTTCCATGATCTCAATATATATATATATATATACACCTGTTCTGAAAGGCCCCAGAGTCTGCAACACCACTAAGCAAGGGACACAACCAAGCAAGCGGTACCATGAAGACCAAGGAGCTCTCCAAACAGGTCACTGACAAAGTTGTGGAGAAGTACAGATCAGGGTTGGGATATAAAAACATATCAGAAACTTTGAACAACAACCACAACAACCACCCGAGCCACTGCCTGTTCACCCCGCTATCATCCAGAAGGCGAGGTCAGTACAGGTGCATCAAAGCAGGGACCGAGAGACTGAAAAACAGCTTCTATCTCAAGGCCACCAGACTGTTAAACAGCCACCACTAACATTGAGTGGCTGCTGCCAACATACTGACTCAACTCCAGCCACTTTAATAATGGGAATTGATGGAAATTGATGGAAAATATATCACTAGCCACTTTAAACAATGCTACTTAATATAATGTTTACATACCCTACATTACTCATCTCATATGTATATGTATATACTGTACTCTATATCATCTACTGCATCTTTATGTAATACATGTATAACTAGACACTTTAAACTATGCTACTTTGTTTACATACCCTACATTACTCATCTCATATGTATATACTGTACTCGATACCATCTACTGCATCTTGCCTATGCCGTTCTGTACCATCACTCATTCATATATCTTTATGTACATATTCTTTATCCCTTTACACTTATGTGTATAAGGTAGTAGTTGTGGAATTGTTAGGTTAGATTACTCGTTGGTTATTACTGCATTGTCAGAACTAGAAGCACAAGCATTTCGCTACACTCGCATTAACATCTGCTAACCATGTGTATGTGACAAATACATTTGATTTGATTTGACATCCCACGGAGCACCATTAAATCCATTATTAAAAAATGGAAAGAATATAGCACCACAACAAACCTGCCAAGAGAGGGCCGCCCACCAAAACTCACGGACCAGGCAAGGAGGGCATTAATCAGAGAGGCAACAAAGAGACCAAAGATAACCCTGAAGGAGCTGCAAAGCGCCACAGTGGAGATTGGAGTATCTGTCCATAGGACCACTTTAAGACATACACTCCACAGAACTGGGCTTTACAGAAGAGTGGCCAGAAAAAAAGCCATTGCTTAAAGAAAAAATAAGCAAACACATTTGGTGTTTGCCAAAAGGGATGTGGGAGACTCCCCAAACATATGGAAGAAGGTATTCTGGTCAGATGAGACTATAATTGAGCTTTCAGGCCATCATGTCTGGTGCAAACCCAACACTTCTCATCACCCCGAGAACCCTATCCCCACAGTGAAGCATAGTGGTGGCAGCGTCATGCTGTGGGGATGTTTTTCATTGGCAGGGACTGGGAAACTGGTCAGAATTGAAGGAATGATGGATGGCGCTAAATACAGGGGAATTCTTGAGGGAAACCTGTTTCAGTTTTCCAGAGATTTGAGACTGGGACGGAGGTTCACCTTCCATCAGGACAATGACCCTGAGCATACTGCTAAAGAAACACTCGAGTGGTTTAAGGGGAAACATTTAAATGTCTTGGAATGGCCTAGTCAAAGCCCAGACCTCAATCCAATTGAGAATCTGTGGTATGACTTAAAGATTGCTGTCCACCAGCGGAACCCATCCAACTTGAAGGAGCTGGAGCAGTTTTGCCTTGAAGAGTTGGCAAAAGTCCCAGTGGCTAGATGTGCCAGGCTTATAGAGACATACCCCAAGAGACTTGCAGCTGTAATTGCTGCAAAAGGTGGCTCTATAAAGTATTAACTTTTGGGGGGGGGTGAATAGTTATGCTCGCTCAAGTTTTCATTTTATTTTGTCTTATTTCATGTTTGTTTCACAATAACAATTATTTTGCATCTTCAAGGTGGTAGGCATGTTGTGTAAATCAAATGATACAACCCCCCCCCCAAATCAATTTTAATTCCAGATTGTAAGGCAACAAACTTGGAAAAATGTCAAGGGGTTGAATACTTTCGCAAGCCACTGTATGCTGAGATTCATTGGCCATGGTGAGTAGCTTGACCCCTCTATGTGATTGTGTTTTCTTGAATGAGGACATCCAGAAAGATGTACCCCTTTCTTGTCCTCACATACTCCATCTTGGGTTGAGGTTGACTCAGTCAGAATGATTACCCTGAGGCAACGTAATATCACACACATCCCACTAGGCACAGAAGTCAATTCAACATCTATTCCACGTTGGTTCAACATCATTTCATTGAAATAATGTGGAAACATCGTTGATTCAACCGGTGTGTGCCCAGTGGGATGTAGGACAGACGCACGCAACACACTGTGGCTGGTTAGGCACAGATCCCAGCTTGGGTTTTACGAGTCCTCTGTGTGAGCCAGAGTCCATATCATTCTCTCTCCAAGCTGGCGAGCTCCCAATGTCCCCATAAGGTTTCTCACGCAATCTCTGTAAGGTTTTCTGGCAGAGTTCCACAAAGTCCTCACACGGTCTGATACACACAGTCACCAAAATGGCCCCTTCCTCAAACTGTTACTGGAGGGTACTTCTGCTCACTGGTGACACTGGCCACACTGGTGGGTGGGGGTAGGGGGACTGCAGCTGTCTGTAGCCCCCCTGGGTGGGGTCCAGGTAGACCCCCTGGGGCGGGGACATGTGGTGGGTGGCGTAGCCGATGTACTGGGGGTGGATGAACTGTCCCTGGTGGGGCATGATCTGGGTGGCCTGCTGGCAGTTGAGCACGGAGAAGTTGGTGGGCATGTTGACGAAGACACTGGCGTCTGTAGGCAGACAGCAGGAGGCCTGGGCACGCATCATGGGCTGGGGGGCCGGGCGAGGCACCTGGGCAGGAGGGGCAGAGGAACTGGACGACGTGGCTGTGCTTGATTGGCGGGAGGAGGACCCGCGAGACGTGCCCACGCTGGCCATCATGGGAATGGTCTCAAGGAGACGGCCGCCACCAGACCCGCCTCCTCCCCCACCCCCTGAAGACAGTTCCTGTTTGGGGCGGAGACAGCGGCAGCAGCACACGGCAACGACGGAACCCACCAGGACGAAGGCCACGAATACAGAGCCCACAATCAGGAAGGGAACGTAGATGGGTACTGAAGAGAAAGAGAGAGAGAGAGAGAGAGAGAGAGAGAGAAAGGTATAGTCAGTGATCTGACGATAACACATGGATTTTCAACAAAAAAATGGGTCTGTTCTCTTTCTCTCATGATCAAATATACAGTATGACAGGAATGACAGTACGATAGGAATCAAGCAGCAGGCTCATTCTCTCTATAACAAGTAGAGCAGAGCGAGGACAGAACTTCCTCAGACCATAACCACTTACGCCCTCAGAGAAAACAAACTGAACACAGTACAACAGCAACATGATGAAGTGATTTATTTTCTGCCATCAAGACATTTGACATGATTTTGGAAAATACACTCGTTGCTTGAATGAGTAAAGTTGAAAGACTACGATTCAACCACCATGAGGAAACCAGGTTGTCTAGAGTTTAAACCAAGAACTTTTACAGTCACGTGTTTCAACCTCGCCCACAAACCCAAATCTCCCACGTGAGTGAAGGAGAGGTAGAGTGAGACAATGAGACAAAAGACAAAAGATGGAGAGACAAAAGGAGAGGGAGAAAGGGATAGACAGAGGTGGACTAGTGGCGTGTCCCCAGGGGGCCCCAGGCCCTCATTAATACTTATCAACTTTGTTTTCATCTGTTATAATTCTGCACGCCCAGCTGTGACCCCAACACCCCCCTCCCCCGCCGACCCTGCACCCCTCTCTGTGTGTGTGTGTTTTTTTAATCTGTATTTATGTCTGTGTGAGGGGGGATTCTGTCTCATACCAAAGTTATGCAGACAGAATTTGTTATGTGGGTACTTTTGCCCTTTTCCCATATATAAATCCACATAACGCCAGGCCCTTCAAGACAAAATAGTCACTTAAACTGTATAGAGGCAGCATTAAGACATATTGAGAGTGGCATTAACGGTGGCTGGTTTGGAGTAGTGAAACAGGCCACATTACAGGCCTAATTCCATCCATATTTTCAGTATTATAAAGGCCAACCTTGCAGTGGGGCTCTAATGTACACTACATCTATCTTTCTGTAATTGTGTTTAATATAACCCCTGTGAATCTGGACATGAAACAGGCTTACTGTGTGTTAGATCTGCATGATTCTGTGAACGTTGGTTCAACATCATTTCTTTGAAATGACTCTGAAACAAAGTTGATTCAACCAGTGTGTGCCCAGTTGGCCATTAGATTACTGTAATTCCGGGACAACAGACCAACTGGAAAGTGACCTCACTGATATTTTCAACCTCTCCCTGACCGAGTCTGTAATGTGTCAAGCAGACCACCATAGTCCCTGTGCCCAAAAAAGCGAAGGTAACCTGCCTAAATGTTTGTTGGTTTGTTTGTTGGTTTGGCAATGCCACTGTCAGCCAGAGAAATATACTGAGAAGGATTATCACCACAGCAAGCAAGGTACTTGGCCTGGTTGAGATCTTTAAGGTCAGGGCCCTCCGCAAGCCACCCCCTGTACCCGGACTTTGAACTACTCCCCTCTGAGCGCAGGTATAGGGCACCACTCGGCAGGAAAAACAGAACTAAACAATCATTTGTGCCAGGTGTGATATCCCTCCAAAATACTTGGGGCTAATGTTCCCATCGACCCAGTAATGCCAGCAGGCTAGACTCTTTTTAATGGCATGTACAGTTGAAGTCAGAAGTTTACATACACTTAGGTTGGAGTCATTAAAACTCGTGTCTCAACCACTCCACAAATGTCTTGTTAACAAACTATAGTTTTGGCAAGTCGGTTAGGACATCTACTTTGTGCATGACACAAGTCATTTTTCCAACAATTGTTTCCAGACAGATTATTTCACTTATAATTCACTGTATTACAATTCCAGTGGGTCAGAAGTTTACATACACTAAGTTGACTTTAAACAGCTTGGAAAATTCCAGAAAATTATGTAATGGCTTTAGAAGCTTCTGATAATTTGAGTCAATTGGAGGTGTACCTGTGGATGTATTTCAAGGCCTACCTTCAAACTCAGTGCCCCTTTGCTTGACATCATGGGAAAATTAAAAGATATCAGCCAAGACCTCAGAAAATAATTGTAGACCTCCACAAGTCTGGTTCATCCTTGGGAGCAATTTCCAAATGCCTGAAGATACCACGTTCATCTGTACAAACAATAGTACGCAAGTATAAACACCATGGGACCACGCAGCCGTCATACCGTTCAGGAAGGAGACGCGTTCTGTCTCCTAGAGATTAACGTACTTTGGTGTGAGAAGTGCAAATCAATCCCAGAACAACAGCAAGACCTTTTTATTTTTAATTACCTTTATTTAAATTTTATTTTTAATTACCTTTATTTAACTAGGCTTGTCAGTTATGAACAAATTCTTATTTTCAATGATGGCCTAGGAACAGTGTTCAGGGGCCTGCCTTGTTCAGGGGCAGAACGACAGATTTTTACCTTGTCAGCTCTGGGATTCGATCTTGCTACCTTTCGGTTACTAGTCCAACGCTCTAAACACTATGCCACTAGACTACCTGCCGCCCACTGTGAAGATGCTGGAGGAAGCAGGTACAAAAGTATCTATATCCACAGTAAAACAAATCCTATATCGACAGAACCTGAAAGGTTCTCAGCAAGGAAGAAGCCACTGCTCCAAAACCGCCATAAAAAAGCCAGACTACTGTTTGCAACTGCACATGGGGACAAAGATCGTACTTTTTGGAGAAATGTTCTCTGGTCTGATGAAACAAAAATAGAACTGTTTGGCCATAATGTCGGAGGCCGATCAATTGCCGTACCAGGCAGTGATGCAACCATGCTCTCGATGTTGCAGCTGTAGAACCTTTTGAGGATCTCAGGACCCATGCCAAATCTTTTTAGTTTCCTGAGGGGGAATAGGCTTTGTCGTGCCCTCTTCACGACTGTCTTGGTGTGTTTGGACCAATCTAGTTTGTGTTGATGTGGACACCAAGGAATTTGAAGCTCTGAACCTGCTCCACTACAGCCCCGTCGATGAGAATGGGGACGTGCTCAGTGCTCCTTTTCCTGTAGTCCACAATCATCACCTTAGTCTTGGTTACATTGAGGGAGAGGTTGTTATTCTGGCACCACCCAGACAGGTGTGTTTGAATCATTCTCTCTACTATTATTCTGACATTTCACATTCTTAAAATAAAGTGGTGATCCTAACTGACCTAAGACAGGGAATTTTTACTAGGATTAAATGTCAGGAATTGTGAAAAACTGAGTTTAAATATATTTGGCTAAGGTGTATGTAAACTTCCGACTTCAACTGTAACTGTTACGAAAGTTGTACTGTCCATTTGTTTTGTATTTAAACGGCCCTTTAAACGTGTACACTGCAACAAAATTTCCCCATGGGGACAATAAAGTCAGTCAAGTAAATGACTACCGACAACGATGAGACAGCCTATAGGGAGGTGCCAGAACAACAACCTCTCCCTCAATGTGAGCAAGACAAAGGAGCTGATCGTGGACTACAGGAAAAGGAGGGCCAAACAGGCCCCCATTAACATTGACGGGGCTGAAGTTCTACAGCTGCACCATCGAGAGCATCCTGACCGGTTGCATCACCGCCTGGTATGGCCACTGCTCGGCATCCGACCATAAGGCACTACAGAGGGTAATGCGTTAGTTCCAGTACATCACTGGGGCCAAGCTTCCTGCCATCCAGGACCTACATACTAGGCGGTGTCAGAGGAAGGCCCCAAAAATGGTCAAAAACTCCAGTCACCCAATCCATAGATGGCAAGCGGTACTGGAACAACAAGTCTAGGTCCAAAAGGCTCCTTAACAGCTTCTACCACCAAGCCATAAGACTGCTGAACAATGAATCAATTGGCCTTCCCAACTGTTTACATTGCCCCCCCCCCACCCCACCCCGCTACTCACTGTTTATTATCTATGCAGTCACTTTACCCCCACCTACATGTACAAATTACCTCAACTAACCTGTACTACTGTTTATTATCTATGCATAGTCACTTCACCCCCACCTACATGTACAAATTACCTCAACTAACCTGTACTACTGTTTATTATCTATGCATAGTCACTTTACCCCCACCTACATGTACAGATTACCTCAACTAACCTGTGTATATACCTTGTTATTGTTATTTTATTGTGTTACTTTTTATTTTATTTTTTATTTTATTTAGTAAATATTTCCTTAACTATATTTCTTGAACTGCATTATTGGTTAAGGGCTTGTAAGTCTACAACTGTTGTATTCAGCACATGTGACAAATAAAATGTTATTTGATTTGAACAGCTGACTAGACTAGATTTAGTCTAGATAGAGTACAGAAGAGGTAGAAGCTGAGACACTACGACATCAATAATCTGCGACCATGACCTATTTCCTACTGAACAGCAACAGTGTCAGTTTAAATATCTCGCCGGCAAGATAATTCCAGGGGTCCTCTCCTTTCCTGAAATCCACACATGTTCCTTAATGTTGAATGTTACGCTCTGTTTGTTGTTCTTAATGCATATATAATATCCTCCTCAGGGTTATTCATTACCGTGGCTGTGTGTATCTTTGCTTCATGATTAATAGTTTGCCCTGTAGATGAACAATGTATAAAATGTACAAACGGATGACAAAATACTTCCTTTTTGGCTCTTGGGGGAAAAACCCTCCATACTTTTAGTTATTTTGGCCGCTGTCCACTGTATGAAAATGTAAATGGCTCTTTCTGGAGTGATAAGGGATGATTGTTTCAACAAATGCCAAGAGAGAAGCATACTGTAGGTTACTCTACAAGAAAGCCATGCTCTGTTGATGCAGATCTTCAATATCTGGACTAAGTCTAGACAACTATTATTTTTCTTTGAAAAATTACCATTGCAAGATTTTGGAGTCTTAGTAAATGTGCCTCTCATTTTGCATAATTAAATTATGTAATTTCTCTTTTCTTCCTATAAACTCTGATGTTATGAAAAAGATGGAAACATGTTGGAAACAAGAGATTAAGACCTAATACCAGTTCAGACCTTTAAATATTTCAGCAAATCTACATTCAATACAAATGATGAAGAGTTATGACATCTGTTCTTCCAATCACACCCAATTATTAATACTAATTCACTACTAAACCTGAGATGAGGCTACAATGTGACATTATTAGGGGGCTTCCGTTCCGTGGCAATGGGTTATATGGACACCCTAGTCATCCGCAGCATAAAAAGCCCAGCCGCAGAAAATCATGTGAAGGTAACCAGACACACAGACGTTACTTTAGCTCAGCAAACTTCAGGAACACTCAAGGGATCCCCACTCTCGAGGTGTTGTGGATGGAAATCAACACGCAAGCGCGGGGAAATGATCCATATCGCGATTTGTTTTTATGAACAGAGCTGTCAGCGCCGTTGCGAACCACTGCCCTAAAGATCCGGTCAAGTCCAAACATGATCCTCATGGGGACAGAGCTCCTGCTCTGCATTCCCTGCGGCGCGCGCTTTTGTTAGAGCTAGAACAAACACAGCTATTTATAACGCAACGCAGCACAATTTGCCATTTGTGAGTGAGTGGGCACTTTCTGGTGTCCACTGTCTCTGTAGCCGAAATACTCATGCAACCCTCACCTGCCACGTTGCATGCGCGAGCATTGAAACATACATTTACATTTTAGTCATTTAGCAGATGCTCTTATCCTGAGCAATTTACAGGAGCAATTGGGGTTAAGTGCCTTGATCAAAGGCACATCGACGTGCATGAACCAGCGTCTGCTGAGGCAAGTGCTGGAGTCAAGTGCTTAAATAGATGGAGGCAGGTAGCCTAGTGGTTAGAGTGTAGGGGTGGCAGGTAGCCTAGTGGTTAGAGCATAGCGGCAGCAGGTAGCCCAGTGGTTAGAGTGTAGGGGCTCCAGGTAGTCTAGTGGTTAGAGTGTAGGGGCTCCAGGTAGTCTAGTGATTAGAGTGTAGGGGCCAGTAACTGAAAGGTCACTAGTTTGAATACCCAATCCAACAAGGTGCATAATCTGCCAATGTGCCCTTCAGCAAGGCACTTAACCCTAATTTTCCCCAGGGGTGCTGGACTACTATGGCTGACCCTGTAAAACAACTAATTTCACTGTACCTATCTGGTGTATGTGACAATAAAACATATATTATTGTATTTGACTAAATCAACATGTTTAGATTGTGGCTGGTGTAACCATGGTGTGAGACTGCCATCATTGAAGTCCTTTGTGTTGACAAGGGGCACAAGGGCCATTGCACAAAACAAAGTAGTCATCTCTAACCAATCAGAGTATCAATGCCAATGAAGAATTTTCAAAGTCCTGTTTTACACAAGTGTGTTCTGGCTCTGGCCCAACCCATCGGTTCCTTGACCAATCAGACTGCCCCGAATGTGTTCACGTTTGGTGAAGCGTTGGGGGTACTCAGATCCAGACTCATTACAGAGAAGAAACTAATGTCCGTGGGCGTGGCGTAGCGTTTGGCCGGAGTAGGGAGTCTGGGTAGCCAGGCAAACTCCTCTGCAGCTGTCGCTGCCAACTGAAGCGGGATATAGGCCTATTGCATATATTTAAGCGATTGTTAAGATCCCAGATAGAGATAGTGTTTGGAAAAACTAGAACATACCCAAATGTTTGAAATAACGAAGAACCCCATACCTCCAACTTAAATTAGACCTGTGTCATTTGTTCTAGTCCTGGGCCAGTGTAGCCTAACATTTAAACTTAGGCAATTAGGCCCATTCTTTCTGTCTCACTCTCAACTACTTGGAAATGCAATATTGCTGGTGTATAACAAATAAGTTAAACAATTTAAACTAGACCAGTATGAAATCTAATTTATAAAATACATTATAATTTTGAGCAGACAATGAGAGCTTTGTAGCCTTTAAGGCAGAGCGTTTGGCAGGCACACAGCTGCTATGGCCCCTAAAGCTGACCGTGCTGGGCCAGACAGAGAGACAGAGTTCTTACTTGCGCCCGTATCCTTGTTCTCCTTGCTGTTGGTGCCCGGTTCCTGGGCTTGCTTGTCGTTTTCACAAGTCCCCTGGTCCAGCCGTGCTTCAGTGCTGGAGCAGCAGTACCGGAGCTCGCATTTCCCGCAGCAGATGATGGCATCCTCACCATCAAACTTCTCCGGGCACTGGAAGCCCTCTCTCCAGGTGCCCTGGGTGTCATGCCAACCGTGACAGTATTCTCCACTCGCCTTAACGTCAATAATAACCAGGAGTAGAGTTACAACCACGGTGACAGACATTGGGAGACCTCGGCCACCCCACATCCCGACCCCGGTACCCGTGTGGGCGCGCTATAAGAGACAGGGGGTTTATTTATCTTTCTCTACGGCTCTAACCTGGTTAAAGGAGTGATACGGTGGATGGATGAAATTAAAGAGATAGTGGCGACAACGTGGAAACAAAACAAAACGTCTTTGAAACTGTCATTTGACAGTTGAATTCCGTGCATAGCCTAATTCAATAGATCCACACATGTGTCACCAAAGCGCTCCTTTTAAAAGTATCCACTATTCTAAGTGTATCACTAGATTCCAAGTAGTTTATTTACGATTGTTGGGGAAATAAACCATGATACCCAGATCATAAATACATTTCACACCAATATTATAAATAGCCTATTTTTTTCATAGAGCTTATTTCACTCTCCATTCCACGGCTGTGAGCTCTTCGAGTCCCGGGAAACATCAACCCAGGCTGAACGGAATCCCTCTAGCACGGAAGCGAGGCTGTCCATGGTCTCCTGAAAATGCACTTCTCGGATGACTTTCCCCCAAATAGCAGCGAAACCAACACTGGTTTTACATGTAATCCATACGCGCCCTGCGAGTGTCCTCGCGAAATCTTCCTCTGTCCAGTCCACCAGCACAGCAAGTTGTTTCTCCTCTTCTAATGCATGTCGATGAACTCCTCCAAACGTTTCTACAGTAGACGAACATATAGGAAACTAGACCATGAGACTAAATTCGAAAAGAGCATGTTATTCACGGTTTCTTGTGCATAGTCTACGTCAGAAAGATCTGTGCAAGAGATATCAATTTTGCACCCATTCATACAGTACTGCCTCCCAGTCCGAGTCCATCTAGGGCGAGAGTGCTTCGAACCAGTGTGTCCGGTTTCAATGAAAGGTGGGCAACAGTTAAACTTCCGCTTGCGCATTGGCCACTGACATGTTCCTAGACTTTTCAGTGCTCAGCCAGCCAGCCAGTTGTCAGTGTGAACAAGTGTCACTGCGCTCAGTTCTGAAGAGCCCCTCCGCTTTCCGAGGGTAGCCCCCGTGCGGTGTTGGGTGTGGTTACCCCCTTGGGACCCCTCCGCTTTCCGAGGGTAGCCCCCGTGCGGTGTTGGGTGTGGTTACCCCCTTGGGACCCCTCCGCTTTCCGAGGGTAGCCCCCGTGCGGTGTTGGGTGTGGTTACCCCCTTGGGACCCCTCCGCTTTCCGAGGGTAGCCCCCGTGCGGTGTTGGGTGTGGTTACCCCCTTGGGACCCCTCCGCTTTCCGAGGGTAGCCCCCGTGCGGTGTTGGGTGTGGTTACCCCCTTGGGACCCCTCCGCTTTCCGAGGGTAGCCCCCGTGCGGTGTTGGGTGTGGTTACCCCTTGGGACCCCTCCGCTTTCCGAGGGTAGCCCCCGTGCGGTGTTGGGTGTGGTTACCCCCTTGGGACCCCTGCGCTTTCCGAGGGTAGCCCCGGTGCGGTGTTGGGTGTGGTTACCCCCTTGGGACCCCTGCGTTCCGAGGGTAGTCCCCGTGCGGTGTTGGGTGTGGTTACCCCTTGGGACCCTGCGCTTTCCGAGGGTAGTGTTGGGTGTGGTACCCCCTTGGGACCCCTCCGCTTTCCGAGGGTAGCCCCCGTGCGGTGTTGGGTGTGGTTACCCCCTTGGGACCCCTGCGCGCACAATGGAAGGCCCGATTGTTGAATGGAGTGCACGTATTGACTGCTGGCCGAGAGTAGCTCTCACTCATACATTATCACCTTAAACTGAATTGTGTGCATACAAACTATGGCCAAGACGCACGCGCGCACGCACACGCACACACACACACACACACACACACACACACACACACACACACACACACACACACACACACACACACACACACACACACACACACACACACACACACACACACACACACACACACACACACACATAGTTGGATATTGGCCCTATCAAGTGAATGCTAACTCATTACCTACCTACTTATTGCATGCTCAGTTTTCATGGTCTTGGGAATAAGTTGTATTCTACTAGAGCTAGAAAATTACAAAAGTAGTTATGGTATAGGCCTCATTATGCTATGTGTACAGTGACGGGAAAAGTACCCAATTAAAGATACCTTAATAGAAAATGACTCAAGCAAAAGTGAAAGTCACCCAGTAAAATACTACTTGAGTAAAAGCCTAAAAGTGTCTGGTTTTAAATATGCTTATGTATCAAAAGTAAATGTATTTGCTAAAATATACATAAGTATCCAATTTAGAAGTATATGTAATTTCAAATGCCCTATTTTAAGCAATCCAGATGGCAAGATTGTGATGTTTTTCTAATTTATGGATAGCCTGGGCCAAACTCCAACACTCAGACATCTTTACAAAGGAAGCATTTGTGTTTAATCAGTCCACCATAATCTCTTGATAAGTGCGTTTCTTTAGGGATGTAGTGGAGTAAAAGTTGTCAAAAATATAAATAGTAAAGTACAGTACAGTACTTTAAAGCATTTTTACTTAAGTACTTTACACCACTGTATGTGTAGGTATACTGTTCGATCATCGAGCACATTTGAAACATTAGTGAAGTTGAAAATCATTCGTTAGATGACATTGCCATCTGGTGGTTATAACTATTAGTACACATGACAGTATAAACATTTTTCCATAAATAAGACAAATTATGCTATTTATTTACATTGTTTATATTTTTATTTGGGGACATGATGAATAGTTGGCCTATGTTTCAGGTAATTTTATTTTCACTATTCAGCCCTGTCTGAAGCTCCCACTAGCTACACTACACCCTTTACTTGTGGCTATGGTGAAGACTACATTTCCCATCATGCTCTACTGTAAAATTAGCGTCCTTGGTAACTAGGGAGTGAAGTTATTTAACCCAGAAGCGCGCAACTGTTGGACACAAAGCACAGGTGTTGTGACGAACAGCTCCCCCCCGCCAGAATCACCCCCCCCCCCTTCGCGTGAACGCGCACGCACGCACGCAAGTCTTCATTGCGTGCTAAATTGAGATTTCTGATCACGTGCGTTTAATTTTATTTTTATGTCGGTTTGATCGCGGGGGAGGAATTAGTAATGTTTGCAGTTTTCGGTTTGGCTCTTTGTTTCAAGTGTGTATTTGTCTATAAATACATTTCTTTGCCAAAATTCGTAAACTCGTCATCTTGGTCTGAAATGTTTATTGCTTGACTACATTTTACTTCTTCCTCTATGTTTAATATAACACACATACATTAATTATTCATTTCGGTTGCCTATTCTGACGTGAAGTTTGTTCTATAGAAAATATTTGACTCTGATGTGAAATTATTTGCCACAAAATTAAAGAAATGAATATTTGACTGGATAAGAGCGTCACAAAATTAAAGATATTAGAAGGAGGGGGGGATTTCGGTAAGGCTATTTTCTTGCCTTCCCTCAATAGCACACCCACAGTACCTCCACCATCCCCATCAACCTCCCCCCGCCCCTCAACCACAAAACACAATAATGATAATAATAATATATTTAAATAAATATATATATACCAACATATATATACACATATACACACACATGTACAGTAAAATCAGTTGAGAAGTTTACATACACCTATGTTGGGGTCATTAAAACTCGTTTTTCAACCACTCCATAAATTTCTTGTCAACAAACTATAGTTTTGGCAAGTCGGTTAGGACATCTACTTTAAGCATGACAGAAGTCATTTTTCCAACAATTGTTTACAGACAGTTTATTTCACTTATAATTCATTGTATCACAATTCCATTGGGTCAGAAGTTTACAGAAGTTGACTGTGCCTTTAAACAGCTTGGAAAATTTCAGAAAATCATGTCATGGCTTTCGAAGCTTCTGATAGGCTAATTGACATAATTTGAGTCAATTGGAGGTGTACCTGTGGATGTATTTCAAGGCCTACCTTCAAACTCAGTGACTCTTTGCTTGACATCATGGGAAAATCAAAAGATATCAGCCAAGACCTCAGAAAATAATTGTAGACCTCCACATGTCTGGTTCATCCTTGGGAGCAATTTCCAAACACCTGAAGGTACCACGTTCATCTGTACAAACAATAGTACTCAAGTATAAACACCATGGGACCACGCAGCCGTCATACCGTTCAGGAAGGAGATGCGTTCTGTCTCCTAGAAATTAACGTACTTTGGTGGGAGAAGTGCAAATCAATCCCAGAACAACTGCAAAGAACCTTTTAATTAAAACAATGTTTTACCTTTATTTAACTGGGCAAGTCAGTTATGAACAAATTCTTATTTTCAATGACGACCTAGGAACAACAACTGCCTTGTCAGGGGCAGAACGACAGATTTTTTACCTTGTCAGCTCGGGGATTCGATCTTGCTACCTTTCGGTTACTAGTCCAACGCGTTAAACACTAGGCCACTAGACTACCTGCCGCCCACTGTGAAGATGCTGGAGGAAGCAGGTACAAAAGTATCTATATCCACAGTAAAACAAGTCCTATATCGACATAACCTGAACGCAAGGAAGAAGCCACTGCTCCAAAACCACCATAAAAAAAGCCAGACTACAGTTTGCAACTGCACATGGGGACAAAGATTGTACTTTTTGGAGAAATGTCCTCTGGTCTGATGAAACAAAAATTGTACTGTTTGGCCATAATGACCATTGTTATGTTTGGAGGAAAAAGGGGGAGGCTTGCAAGCCGGAGAACACCATCCCAACCGTGAAGCCCGGGGGTGGCAGCATCATGTTGTGGGGGTGCTTTGCTGCAGGAGGGACTGGTGCACTTCACAAAATAGATGGCATGATGAGGAAGGAAAATTGTGGATATATTGAAGCAACATCTCAAGACATCAGTCCGGAAGTTAAAGCTTGGTCGCAAATGGATCTTCCAAATGGATAATAACCTGTGTCAAAATGGCTTAAGGACAACAAATACCATGATGATATCCTGAGACCCATTGTTAGGCCCATTTTCTTAAGTTATCTGTGACCAACAGATACATATTGTTATTGTCATGCCTTGACCTTAGAGAGCCTGTTTATTTCTCTATTTGGTTAGGTCAGGGTGTGATTTGGGTGGGCATTCAAGTTTTCTATTTCTTTGTTGGCCGGGTATGGTTCCCAATCAGAGGCAGCTGTCTATCGTTGTCTCTGATTGGGAATCATACTTAGGCAGCCTGTTTTCCACCTGAGTTTGTGGGATCTTGTTTTTGCACAGTAGCTGTATAGCCCTGCAGAACTTTGTTTGTTTATTTTTTGATGTTTTTTGGTATTCATTTTAAATAAAGAAGATGTACACTTTCCACGCTGCGCTTTGTTCTCATTTCTACGACGGACGTAACAGGTATTCCCATTCATGTGAAATCCATAGATTAGGGCCTAATGAATTTATTTCAATTGACTGCTTTCCTCATATGAACTGTAAGTCAGTAAAATCTTAGAAATTGTTGCCTTTGTATTTTTGCTCAGTGTACAGTGGGGCAAAAAAGTATTTAGTCAGCCACCAATTGTGCAAGTTCTCCCACTTAAAAGATGAGAGGCCTGTAATTTTCATCATAGGTACACTTCAACTATGACGGACAAAATCAGGAAAAAACATCCCAAAAATCACATTGTAGGATTTTTAATGAATTTATTTGCAAATGATGGTGGAAAATGCCTTAATAAAGTGTGCTCCTGTACACAACTCTCTGCTCTCCTGCACCTGACTCCTCCACCAGTAGATCACAACTCTCTGCTCTCCTGCACCTGACTCCTCCACCAGTAGATCACAACTCTCTGCTCTCCTGCACCTGACTCCTCCACCAGTAGATCACAACTCTCTGCTCTCCTGCACCTGACTCCTCCACCAGTAGATCACAACTCTCTGCTCTCCTGCACCTGACTCCTCCACCAGTAGATCACAACTCTCTGCTCTCCTGCACCGGACTCCTCCACCAGTAGATCACAACTCTCTGCTCTCCTGCACCTGACTCCTCCACCAGTAGATCACAACTCTCTGCTCTCCTGCACCTGACTCCTCCACCAGTAGATCACAACTCTCTGCTCTCCTGCACCTGACTCCTCCACCAGTAGCGCAACACCCTGACACAAACAGGATGCATGCAACTTATGTGAATTGTTAAGCACAATTTACTCCTGAACTTATTTAGGATTCCCATAACAAATACTTAATGACTCAAGACAAATCAGGGTTTCATTTGATTAATTTGTGAACATTAAAAAACTAATATTTCCACTTTGACATTATGGGGTATTGTGTGTAAAGCCAGTGTCAAAAACATCTAAATGTAATTCATTTTAAGTTCAGGCTGTAACACAACAAAATGTGGAAAAAGTGAAGGCACTGTAGTTTTCAGGTTAGACATCCCTCCCATTAGGCTCCTCCAGTTGGGCCCCTCTGTAAGACAACTCCCAGACAGTGCTAGCAAAATTCTTGCTTTAGAAATAGCCTTTTACTAAGAAGCTATTTTGGTTTGATTTTGACCATTTTAATAGAAAACAATCACAGTAAGGTACTTAATTGTTACCCAGAAATTATTTGATATTGAGATAAAAACAGCTGCATTGGACCTTTAATAAATGACATAAGTCATGGACTCCCTCTGTGTGGACTAATACAGGTTGACATGGATTTTGAATGATTTACCCTTTCTTCTGTCTCCGTACATACAGTATAACGTCTGGAAGGTCCCTCAGTCAAGTATTGCATTTCAAGCACAGATTCAACTTTACAGACCAGGGAATTTTTCGAAAGCCTCATAAAGGGAAATGGATGTGCAACTGTCCCTTTCGAGACGATTCGATATGTATCGAGACGATTCGATATGTATCAAGAAGATACATGGACTCCGATACATTTCAGTTTCAAACGATTCGGTGCGTTTCGGCTTGATTAGAGAACGAATCGTTTCGATGCACTTAATATTTGTTGCATAAACACACAATTTCCCATTCTAAAATGAAATCTGCTGCTGATGGAACCCATGAGCTTGGCCTCTGTGAGCTGGATCTGTCTGAGCTGACTTCTGTGTGTCTGCTGTGTTCGTGTGTAAATTACGTACTGTACGTCTATGGTGCATGTAGGCTTCTAATGTAAACGCCTGAGTTGAGCCGTAAAGGAGACTATTACCATCACCCACTAATGAATTTGACATTTTTGTAGATTAAATGTTTGACCTAGTAATATATACATATTTATTGTTTACAAATGATGACATAGCCAATGAATATATATAGCACACATTTGGATTTCACCTCCATCTCAACATCGAATGCATGTCCCTCGCAAATGTGATTGCTAGTTATGATATTATATAATTTTTACCCTGTATATCTAAAAATGACCATATACACTTATTGTTTAAAGAAAAATACCAAAACTATTGTTGATGGTGACCTTGAACAACTTTCAGAAGTTATAGCCTGGTGAGTGTTGTGTTTCCAGTAAAACAACATTTTCAAACAGCGCATAGATAACAACAACCTAGAAATCACATAGGTTGTTTGTCACTCAACTAACTTAGCATTTGACAGCTGAAGGTGCCGCGGCAATGTGAAAGATCAGGAACAGGCCGCCTACATCGATCGCCTTGGTCAGCGTGCGAAACTGGGCAGAGTGTGACGTTTGACTAGGCTACGTGATGTTGTCTGGCGTTGTTAGACACGCATACAAAATAGCTGGTACATCAATGACTGTTAAAGCAATTACACGCAGCTCGACAACGTTCCGATAACGTTTCGAACACACCAACAGTGCTGTTACGCAAAATAGTACGCAGCACCATCTGGATGTGTGTGCAACAAAAGTTTAACATTCACCGTCTGCTACCAAGTCGTCTATGCATACAGTTTGACTTGTACATTCGATAAACCCAACCTATGCACCACACCGAACACACTGCAACTGCCTCTGCAACGCAATGCAGCGTTTCATTGGAAATTCATTGGTGTACCAAAATGTCGAAGTGTTAAAGAGGGTACTCCATTGTTTCTAAAAACGAATGTAATATGAAAAGAAAAACAATATGTGAACCACTGACAGAAGAATGAGGTTTTAATCGGTTTTCTGACTGATGCACGTTACATTTGGATTGGTTTGGAGTCTGGTACAGACTCTGCAACCCCACTCAGGGCAGAGGGGTTGCAGGGGCTTTGGGGGTTTGGTTTTTTGGGAGGGGTTGGGGTCCCCCCCCAAATAGCATATGAACATGTCTAATACATTACTTTTTTTCTGTTTTTTATTACAGTAAATTAGCTTTAGAGTTGTACTATGCAGAAATCCCTCCACCATTCCCTGGTTACTAAAACTCGAATAGTTCACCTAATTTCAGTTTATGCTACAAAATAAGCTAGTATAGTGTGAATCATTGTACCATCTAAACCGCAGTGAAATCTATTTTCAGTTGTATGAAGCTGGTGTACAAAACCGAAAGTAAAAGACCCAAAAACAAAATTTATGAACGGGAAGCATAGAAATAACATACATATCTACCCCTTCTTAGACTTGCTTTTAAGTAGAATGATAGCCCTATAACACATATTTCTATGTGAATTTGGTGAGTCGCCCAAAAAGTTACATATTGACTTTTTATTTTCTCTCAGCTTCATGGCAAAATGTGTAGAATAGCAGGAAACTAGCTCAAGGATTCTTTAAAGTCGATACAATCCTTGTTCGACAGGGAAACTATTTACATAGTTGGAAAAAATTTGATTTTGTTCAATTATTTTAGTTTAAAATGTACATTCAGGGGTATTTTTTATAAGGGAAATATTTGTTTTGTGAATTTTCAAAATGCTTTCAATATTATTAATTTTGATGTCGGCTCTATGCTTTGAAATGCCCTTGTCCGGAGAAAAGGATCTAAGTTAAAATAAATAAATAAAAGCTAACAAATAACAGAAAGATGGCAGAAGTTGATATGAACTGAAAAATGACTTTAAATAATATTTATCTCAAAACTGTGAATGCTAAAATATGTTTCAGGATGTTTGGTAAACCTAAATCCTAAATGAATCAGGACTGAGCAGGGTCAGCTGTACCATAAGGACCCCTTGTTCATATCCTCATTACATGTAGTGCAACAAGACCCCTCATGGTCTGAAAAGTGTTCTTCTTTTGATAGAGAGACAATATTAGAATCACTATGGTTGCAACCATAAACTGTCAACTCCACCTGCCTGATAGAATCTGAATTTATTTTGTCACAAGCCTCTTAAACAGCAGGTGTGAACTAACAGTGAAATTCTTAATTACAGGCCCTTCCCTACAATGATGAGGGAAAGAAAATACAGAAATAATAGAAAAGTAAAACACTTAATAATAGATACACAATTAGTAATGATAACTTGGCTATATATAAGGGGTACCAGCACCGAGTCGATGTGCATCGGTACGAGGTAATTGAGGGAGATACACTACATGACCAAAAGTATGTGGACACCTGCTCGTCGAACATCTCATTCCAAAATCATTAATATGGAAGTTGGTCCCCCCCACCTTTGCTGCTATAACAGCCTCTACTCTTCTGGGAAGGCTTTCCACTAGATGTTGGAACATTACTTTAGAGGACTAGCTTCCATTCAGCCACAAGAGCATTAGTGAGGTTGGGCGATTAGGCCTGGCTCGCAGTCAGCATTCCAAATTTATCCCAATGGTGTTTGATGGGGTTGAGGTCAGAGCTCTGTGCAGGCCAGTCAAGTTCTTCCACACCGATCTCAACAAACAATTTCTGTATGGACTTCGCTTTGTGCACTGGTGCATTGTCATGCTGAAACAGGAAAGTGCACCTTCCCCAAACTATTGCCACAAATTTGGAAGCACAGAGTCATCTAGAATGTCCTTGTATGCTGTAGCGTTAACATTTCCCTTCACTGGAACTAAGGGGCCCAAACCATGAAAAACATCCCCAGACCATTATTCCTCCTCCACCAAACTTTACATTGGGGCAGGTAGCGTTCTCATGTCATCTGCCAAACCCAGATTTGTCCGTCGGACTGCCAGATGGTGAAGTGTGATTCATCACTCCAGAGAATGTGTTTCCACTGCTCCAGTAGTGAGTGTTGCAACTGAGGACAGGCAATCTTTACACGCTATGCACTTTAGCTCTCGGTGGTCCTGTTCTGTGAGCTTGTGTGGCCTACCACTTCTCGGCTGAGCCGTTGTTACTCCTAGACGTTTCCACTGCACAATAACAACACTTACAGTTTACCGGGGCAGCTCTAGCAGGGCAGAAAAGGTGGCATCCTGTGAAGGTGCCATGTTGAAATTCACTGAGCTCTTCAGTAAGGCCATTCTACTGCCAATGTTTGTCTATGGAGACTGCATGGCGGTGTGCTCAATTTTATACAATTATCAGCAACGGGTGTGGCTGAAATAGCTGAATCCACTAATTTGAAGGGGTGTCCACAAACTTTTCTATATATAGTGTATGTATGTATATGATGGTGTATATAGATAGTTTGGACAGTATATTAAAATAAAAGGTGTTTACAGCAGTAGTTATATAGGATGAGCCTTGACTAGAATACAGTATATAGATATAAATTGTGTAAAACAGTATGTAAACATTTAAGTGACCAGTGTTAAATACTATGTACATAGGGCAGCAGTCTCTAAGGTGCAGGGTAGAGTACTGGGTGGTAGCCAGCTAGTGGTGACCATTTAACAGTCTGATGGCCTGGAGAAAGATGTTTTTCAGTCTCTCATCCTCTGGAGAGCCCAGCGGTTGCGGACAATGCAATTGCCGTACCAGGCAGTGATACAGCCTGACAGGATGCTCTCAATCGTGCATTTGTAGAAGTTTGTGAGGGTCATTACATTTTCACCCTTGACCTCTCTGTCACAGATCAGCTTCATCACCAGAGAGCAGGTTGAGTTGACCTTCCACATTCAAGCAGTTTACTCTACCGCAATTATTCAAAACATGCATTAAGTGTTTTATCTACTAAATGGGGTTGTTTCAA
The DNA here is from genome assembly GCF_034236695.1 of Oncorhynchus nerka. Classification (NCBI taxonomy): domain Eukaryota; kingdom Metazoa; phylum Chordata; class Actinopteri; order Salmoniformes; family Salmonidae; genus Oncorhynchus; species Oncorhynchus nerka. The sequence continues at coordinate 18,816,429 of NC_088401.1, read as the reverse complement.
CATTTCCCCTAAAGCAAAAGTACGTTGCAGCTAGATGTTGCAATACCACTGAGTTGCCAACAGATGGGGGTGTTTCAATCAAACCTTAATTGATATGAAAGTACATTTGGAAATATAGTATTTGAGGAAGTCATTATTGGGGGAGCTTTTGGGACTTAGTGGACCCAAGGGCACATTTCAGAGAATAAAAGCAAGAGTGTCTTTGCTGCAATTGATATAGTGCAATGTGATGTCTTATTAGCTAGCCTGTCTAAACTTTGAGGAAGCAAGAAAGTCCACAATGTCCACAACAGCAAAATAAGCTCCAAAACATGAGTATGATGAGCAGTTCCTAAAGCCTTCCCGCTCTCTTTCATTTCAGTCCAGACAAAACATAGAGAGGTACTGTAGAAAAGGATCACATTTTTTCTCTCCTACATGTTGAGTGATTATATAGTAGCTGTTTAGACTGCTTTATTAACTTTTATCCACAAACCATTTTATGAACCAAACAATATAATATTTATCCCCCCAGGTGTGTACTATGCTATATTCTGTGGTCTGGGGTCAGAGTAGAGCAGATTAGAGTGGGGAGGAAGGAGAGGACCACTTGAGTTTTTCCAGAGAGGGGTGACAGTGCCACAATAGCCAGGGGAAACATCTAAAGGAGTAAATATGTCAGATAATAACTGCTGCTGTATAAAGAGGCCGGGAGCATCGGTGGTAAACGCAGGGTTAAGGGTCGTCACGGTGATAACAGGGGGAGGAGGAGGGGTCTATTGTGTTCTGTGCGGCTGAGTGGAAAAGGGGATGAATGGGGATTAACCTTGCCCCAGTGGCTATATACCCCCCCCTCACACACCCTGAGACCTGGGGACCCTCCTTTATCTGCCTCTTGGGAGTCAAAGGAGAGTCCTTTCTCCTCTTCTACACCAGCCAGCCGCTCCACATACACACTCCTAATGCACAGGCATTACGTTGAAATGTTATGTTCTCATTTAGGGTAGATGCACGTTGCGCACGCACGCACGCACGCACACACACACACACACACACACACACACACACACAGGGAGAGAGAGTTAGACACACACACACACACACACACACACACACACACACACAGAGGAAATGTCAATATGAGAGGTGTGTGGGGAGGACTGTGCAGACACACGCTTTAGTTTTCTTAACACATTTAAATCTGCTCCCACTTCACCTTAATGAAGGGGGGTTGGAGTCGCCCCCTCTACGTAGCCCAGAAAACACACACTCTCTGTCTCACACACACGCTCAGTCACTGGTTGACATTTACATTTACATTTAAGTCATTTAGCAGACGCTCTTATCCAGAGCGACTTACAAATTGGCCAGAGCGACTTACAAATTGGACAGGATTGACTTCCACATTGTCTAGGGAGGTTGTGAGGGACACTTGACAGGCTGAAGTAGAGGTTAATGGGGGAGATTGGTGGTCAGAATGAAACAGATTTCATGATGAAGCACTCTGTCTTTGTGGTATAAATGCCTGATTTGGCTCTTTCTCTGTCTCTCCATTGACCTCCAGGCTATTAGCTCATGTGAATGCTTCATCAAAGGAGGCCTTAGGGGATGAGACTCCAGATAGACGTTTCTTACATCTAGACTGTCTGATATTGGTACATCAAAATACCTCGGGTTTCGCTCAGCTACTAAGCTTTGCTGTCTGGTTTTTGCAGACGATTCAGGCTTTCAGACACGGATCAATACATACGACTGCTATCAGAATACCCAATATCAAAGCAGCCTCTTCCAACCATGCTGATTTCAGCTTCCATTCTGTTTGGCTGCACAATGGAACCAGGACGGTAGATCAAAGATAAAGAAGGAATAATCAATGCAGCAACTGTACTTTCAATATACTTTTGCAGAGTGTGGTTTTGAAATGTATCCGCTGGTTCTTCCTCATTGACTTCTATAAGAACCGTTGGAGCCCAGTGGCTGTGGGGAACATACCATTAGTTCTCGTTCAACTTTGTAGCTTCACTTGGCCTCCACCAGAGGGCAACATCCATGTACCACCACTCTGTCCACACACACACACACACACAGTACGAGGCTTGTGTTGAGGGAGTTGTGTGTTGGAATGTGCCCTTTTTCTCTCAACATATAAAGCCACTAACTATGACTTTCCTCTTCTTTGCGATGTAGTTTCCACCGTGAGGTTGACTATTTACTTTCTTTTACTAGGGTGGTTTAGTTTGTCGTTAGGAAGCTAAGTAGTGTTTGTTTGACCATAGTCTCAATATTAACTCAGCTTTGGTTGACTTGTTTTTAGATGCATCAAATTTGTAACTCACATTCCTTGGTATGTAGAGTTGAGTACAGGGGCCATTTTAGGAAGATTTTGTCTTTCTGAAAAATTGCAGTTGGCCTGAATGAACCTCACAGTGTGTTGTCAGAATTCAGAAACTACCAGAGAGTAACACATTGACTGTCATGGTATGTCTCTATAAGCGGGTGTGTGAAGAAGGAAGAGTGTGTTTTTGAAGTGAGTCTGCATGCGTGTGTGTGTGTGTGTACAGCACAGCTGTGTTAGGTTCTGATGTGAAGCAGGCTGTTGCTTGCTGTGAAAATATTATTGCAAGTGTTTATTATTGCTTCAGTGTGAAACAGTGGGAGTGTTGTGTATGCCATGCTGGCTGACGGGGTGTGTGTGTGTGTGTGTGTATGAACTGGGAGTGTGTGTCTGTGTGTGAGTGTGTTGGGGGGGGGTCATCTCCCCCTCTGTCTCTCCCGCTCTGCCTCTTCTGTTCCCACAGGCCTACCCTTAGCCCCCTGCCCGGGCCCCAGTGCAGGATGGGTAATGGCGAGGCCTATTGGAGTTGATTAGTTCCGGCTGGATCCCAGATAGAGTTCTGACAGGCAGGAGAAACGAGCTCCCAGCATGACCCCCCTCCCCGTCTGAGGCACAATGGGGCCGCCAGGAGAAGGACTTTTTAAACAACTGCAGCCCTGCTCAACTCTAACAATGCCCCCCCTCCACCCCCCAGCCATTATCATAGCACACACCCACACCATGCTATTAACACACATATCACTACAGAAAACACACAGACTATAGTGTTACTAGTGCAGATACCAACACACAAGGATCACGCTACAACTTAACACAACAACATAGAGATAACATGTTGCTGAAATGGAATACTCTCTACAAAATAGAAACCTGAAGAAACTCTCAGTAACCGAGAGTTATACCATTACTTAGCCAATCAATACAACACCACTATGATAGCACATCAATACAACACTACTATGATAGCACATCAATACAACACTACTATGATAACACATCAATACAACACCACTATGATAACACATCAATACAACACCACTATGATAGCACATCAATACAACACCACTATGATAGCACATCAATACAACACCACTATGATAACACATCAATACAACACCACTATAATAGCACATCAATACAACACTACTATGATAGCACATCAATACAACACTACTATGATAGCACATCAATACAACACTACTATGATAGCACATCAATACAACACCACTATGATAGCACATCAATACAACACCACTATGATAGCACATCATTACAACACCACTATGATAGCACATCAATACAACACTACTATGATAACACATCAATACAACACCACTATAGCACATCAATACAACATCAATACAATCACAACACTATGATAACACATCAATACAACACCACTATGATAACACATCAATACAACACCACTATGATAACACATCATTACAACACCACTATGATAGCACATCAATACAACACCACTATGATAGCACATCAATACAACACTACTATGATAACACATCAATACAACACCACTATGATAGCACATCAATACAACACTACTATGATAACACATCATTACAACACCACTATGATAACACATCAATACAACACCACTATGATAGCACATCAATACAACACTACTATGATAACACATCAATACAACACCACTATGATAACACATCAATACAACACTACTATAATAGCACATCAATACAACACTACTATGATAACACATCAATACAACACCACTATAATAGCACATCAATACAACACTACTATGATAGCACATCATAACTGTCATAACCTCACATGGTCTCTCCTATCATTGCTATGCAGACGACACACAATTAATCTTCTCCTTTCCCCCTTCTGATGACCAGGTGGCGAATCGCATCTCTGCATGTCTGGCAGACATATCAGTGTGGATGACGGATCACCACCTCAAGCTGAACCTCGGCAAGACGGAGCTGCTCTTCCTCCCGGGGAAGGACTGCCCATTCCATGATCTCGCCATCACGGTTGACAACTCCATTGTGTCCTCCTCCCAGAGCGCTAAGAACCTTGGCGTGATCCTGGACAACACCCTGTCGTTCTCAACTAACATCAAAGCGGTGGCCCGTTCTTGTAGGTTCATGCTCTACAACATCCGCAGAGTACGACCCTGCCTCACACAGGAAGCAGCGCAGGTCCTAATCCAGGCACTTGTCATCTCCCGTCTGGATTACTGCAACTCGCTGTTGGCTGGGCTCCCTGCCTGTGCCATTAAACCCCTACAACTCATCCAGAACGCCGCAGCCCGTCTGGTGTTCAACCTTCCCAAGTTCTCTCACGTCACCCCGCTCCTCCGCTCTCTCCACTGGCTTCCAGTTGAAGCTCGCATCCGCTACAAGACCATGGTGCTTGCCTACGGAGCTGTGAGGGGAACGGCACCTCAGTACCTCCAGGCTCTGATCAGGCCCTACACCCAAACAAGGGCACTGCGTTCATCCACCTCTGGCCTGCTCGCCTCCCTACCACTGAGGAAGTACAGTTCCTGCGCAGCCCAGTCAAAACTGTTCGCTGCTCTGGCCCCCCAATGGTGGAACAAACTCCGTCACGACGCCAGGACAGCGGAGTCAATCACCACCTTCCGGAGACACCTGAAACCCCACCTCTTTCAGGAATACCTAGGATAGGATAAAGTAATCCTTCTCACCCCCTTAAAATATTTAGATGCACTATTGTAAAGTGGCTGTTCCACTGGATGTCTTAAGGTGAACGCACCAATTTGTAAGTCGCTCTGGATAAGAGCGTCTGCTAAATGACTTAAATGTAAATGTAAAATGTAACATCAATACAACACCACTATGATAACACATCAATACAACACCACTATAATAGCACATCAATACAACACTACTATGATAACACATCATTACAACACCACTATGATAGCACATCAATACAACACCACTATAATAGCACATCAATACAACACTACTATGATAGCACATCAATACAACACCACTATGATAGCACATCAATACAACACTATGATATCTACAACACCACTATGATAGCACATCAATACAACACCACTATGATAACACATCATTACACCACCACTATGATAACACATCATATAGCACATCAATACAACACCACAACACCACATCAATACAACACCACTATGATAACACATCAATACAACACCACTATGATAGCACATCAATACAACACCACTATGATAACACATCAATAACACATCAATACAACACCACTATGATAACTATGATAACACATCAATACAACACCACTATGATAACACATCATTACAACACCACTATGATAACACATCATTACACCACCACTATGATAGCACATCAATACAACACCACTATGATAACACATCAATACAACACCACATCAATACAACACCACTATGATAACACATCAATACAACACCACTATGATAACACATCATTACAACACCACTATGATAGCACATCAATACAACACCACTATGATAGCACATCAATACAACACCACTATGATAACACATCAATACAACACCACTATGATAGCACATCAATACAACACCACTATGATAACACATCAATACAACACCACTATGATAACACATCAATACAACACCACTATGATAACACATCAATACAACACCACTATGATAGCACATCAATACAACACCACTATGATAGCACATCAATACAACACCACTATAATAGCACATCAATACAACACCACTATGATAACACATCAATACAACACCACTATAATAGCACATCAATACAACACCACTATGATAGCACATCAATACAACACCACTATGATAACACTTCAATACAACACCACTATGATAGCACATCAATACAACACCACTATGATAGCACATCAATACAACACCAATATGATAGCACATCAATACAACACTACTATGATAACACATCAATACAACACCACTATGATAACACATCATTGCACCACATCAGTGCAATACTATTGCAGAGTAATAACAATGTTATTACATATCACTGTACGATATTAACCAAACAATGATGCACACACAGTATCAAACAACAGAGCATCGACACCATGCAGTGCCATTCATAACCTACCACTGCCCATCAATATCCAATAACATAGACAAACTATCCCAACATGTGATGACACTACAGGACCAGTATTCCAAAACACAATTAACCTCATTCCCCAGCAAACTAACATGACACTACACAACACATCACCTCTCTCTGCCTCTTGTTTTCCACAACACACCACCTCTATCTGCCTCTTGTTTTCCTTCCTCTTTGCCCTCTGGTTCTCCTCTGTCCCTCTATCCTCTCTCTTTCCCACTTTCACCCCCCTTGGATCCCTTCTTCTCCTCTCTCCATTCTCTCGCCCTCTTTCGCCACACGTAATTGATTAAGAGGCGTTTTCATAAATCAATTTGGGACGCAGATCAGTCAGAGCTGAATGGACGACTGAGCCAGCGTATTAATCTACCTCAGCATGCCCTGCCACTCACACACACACACACACACACACACACACACACACACACACACACAATTATTTGAAAAGTTTATTTGGAGCCACCATGAAACATGAGTACAAAGAAGCTAAATATTTCAGTGGTCACATGAATTTTTCTCACAATATTCATACATAAACAACACTACAATGACAAATCCCAAACAATAACACACTTACCATCATGAATAGAGAGAAAGAAATAGGGGGATGAAGCAATGAAGAGAGGGACAAATGAAAAGAGACATGAATGAAAGGGAGGAATTAGTCTTGAAGTCGAATAGTGGAGCAGTGGAGTTGTATTCTCTCAGTGTTTCAGAGTTCAAGAGCCTAGACAGACAAATACCTTTTTATACACAAACGCAACAGCTCGGCTCCAAGCAGGCTGCCTGTTCACTGCCAGATACTCTACAATGACATTACTTTATCTTTAATAAGTGAACTCATAATGTCTCCCATTGCAATTAAAACTTGTTGTTAGGAATGTTTTGATATGGGATGTAACCATGACGCCGCCTGCTCTTATTAGGACTGCAATGTCATGTGGCAATGCGTTCTGGGATCGGGGTGCCTTTCAACAGCTGCTTGTGATATAAGCTGACTTTTCATCTTTCTCTCTTCCTCTCCCTCCCTTTCTGTCTTTTCCTTTACCTTGATCTTTTGTTCTTTCTTTGTACCCCTCCCTCCCTCCCTCCCTCCCTCCACCTCCCTCCCTCCACCTCCCTCCCTCCACCTCCCTCCCTCCCTCCCTCCCTCCCTGTGTCAGCTCCAGGGTGTTGGTTTTAGTGGTAGTGAAAGTTGCTTTGCCTTTAAAAACAGTGTGTTTTAATGAGACGGTTGGAGGCCGGGGAGTAGGGTCACAGCTGAACCCAATTGCGGACCTTTCCTGTCTGAGGTGTTGCAGGCTGGGGTCAGGTCCAGGGTCGCTCTGGACCGCCACTCCGACTGGGTCCTGCTGCCAGTTCTGATCTGCTGTGAGGTGTGTATGTGTAGGGGGGAGTGTGTGTGTGTGCACATGTGTGCATTGTTGTCAAGGGTGTGTGTGTGTGTGTGTGTGTGTGTGTGTGTGTGTGTATATAGCGAGTGGGGCAAGAGGCACATCTGTTCCTGATCTCCCAGAAAGCCTTGCTCTCAGGGCCTGGAGGTGCTGGTGTTCCTCCTCTTCTCCTTCTCGTCCACTAATACCTTACTTCTCCTTTACCTCATCCCCTCCTCTCCTCCTCCTCCTCTTCTCCTCCCCGTCCACTAATACCTTACTTACCTCCATTCCTCCCCTCCTCTCCTCCTCCTCCTCCTCCTCTTCTCCTCCTCATCCACTAATACCTTACTTCTCCTCTACCTCATCCCCTCCTCTCCTCTCCTCCTCCTCATCCACTAATATCTTACTTCTCCTCTACCTCTACCTCATCCCCTCCTCTCCTCTCCTCTCTCTCCTCTCCTCCTCCTCCACTAATATCTTACTTCTCCTCTACCTCCTCCCCTCCTCTCCTCCTCTCCTCCTTCTCGTCCACTAGTACCTTACTTCTCCTCTACCTCATCCCCTCCTCTCCTCTCCTCCTCCTCCTCATCCACGAATATCTTACTTCTCCTCTACCTCATCCACTCCTCTCCTCCTCCTCTCCTCCTTCTCGTCTACTAGTACCTTACTTCTCCTCGTTCTCATGTTCCTTATCCTCCTCTCTTCTCCTCTACCTCATCCTCTCCTCCACCTAATCCTTCTCTCCTCCACTTCCTCCTCCTCTTCCTCTCATCCTCTTCCTCTCCTCCTGTTATTCTCAGTAGTGTGTGTAGAAGGTGAACTAGATGAAATGCCACGTCAGTCTTTGAACAGAGCCTGTAAAGCAGACGCATTTTAACGAGCGTGACTAACAAGCTGCAGGACCCACAGACCAAGAACACACCCCTCACTACACACTCACTCGCTCATACATGCTTGCATACACACACACACACACACACTCTTACACGCTCAATCAGGCAGGCGGACTCAGAGTCAGGACAGGCAAAGGTCAAAACCAGGAGGGCGAGAAAAAGAGAGACTGGGGAAAAGCAGGAGCTGGGAACAAAACGCTGGTTGACTTGACAAACAAGACGAACTGGCAACAGTCAAACGGAGAACACAGGTATAAATACACAGGGGACAATGGGGAAGATGGGCGACACCTGGAGGGGGTGGAGACAATCACAAAGACAGGTGAAACAGATCAGGGTGTGACAGTACCCTCCCCCTCTAGGGGCGCCACCTGGCGTCCTACCTGGGCGCATACCTGGTTGACCGGGGTGCCGGCGGTGGAAGTTGTCGATGATGGCTGGGTCCAAGATGTCTCTAGCGGGGACCCAGCACCTCTCCTCTGGGCCATAACCGCCCTAGTCAATCAGGTACTGGAAACTCCTGCCCCATGGTCGAATACTCAGGAAGTGTCTCACCGTGTACGCCGAATGGCTATCGATGACATGGGGAGGACTGGTGTGCCTGGAAACAGAAGACAAAGGGCTGTGAGACGTGGGCTTAATCCTAGACACATGGAAAGTAGGGTGAATACGGAGGCTAACAGACGAACAGAAGGGGGGCTAATGACTCTAGAGATGGGGAACGGGCCAATGAAATGGGGGGAAAGTTTATGGGACTCCACCCGGAGGGGAATGTCCCGGGTGGAGAGCCATACCCTCTGCCCGAGCCGATAGCATGGAGCAGGGGTCTGGTGGTGATCCACTTGTCGCCTATACCTGGAAGTGGTCTTCAACAGAGGGGCCCGGGCTCTCTTCCAGGTACGACGAAGGTGGATGAACATCTAGCCAGTGCCTCCATTCCTCCAACGCCATCTTCACACCGTGAGGCTCCCGATTCCACACATCATAGTTCCTCTCCGTGGAATTGAAGCGGTAGGAGAAGAAGGTGCAGGGAGGCACCTTAAGGTCCAGGGCAGAACATTGGGACAGGACAGCCACCACTCCGACATCCACAGCATCGGCCTCCACCACAAACTGTTGGAAAGGGTCAGGATGAAACAGGATGGGAGCAGTGGTTAAGCGATAAGGACCCGGAACGCCCGGTCAGTGGCATAGGACCACATGACCGGAACCTTGGTAGAGGTGAGTGCAGACAGGGGGAGGCCAGGGTGCTGTAACCCCAGATGAAGCTGCGATAAAAGTGGAAAAAAAAAAAAAAAAAAGGGAAGGGAAGTGGCCCGGGACTTGCTGAACACCTCCCGGAGGTCCTTGTACTCCGCGGGAATGGTGGAGAGGTCCGGAGTAACTTCCGAGCCCCCAGGAAGACGTCTCGGGGCAGGTTGTGCCGACTTCAGACAATGGGCGTGGCAGAACGGACTCCAGCCCGTGATAGCACCCGTAGACCATTTGATGAGAGGATTCTGTCCCTGGAGCCAGGAGAATCCCAAACCACGGGAATCTGGGGGGACTTGATGAGCAGGAATTGTCAGGGAATCGCTGTGATTCCCTGACACACGTAGGTTGATAGGAGTGGTGTTATGGGTGACCTGACCTATAGAGTGCCCGTCCAGTGCTCTAACATCCATGGGAATGGAGAGGGGTTGAGTGGGGATGTTCAGCTCGGAAGCCAGCGTGGCGTCCAAAAAGCTCTCATCGGCCCCAGAGTCAATGAGGACCCGGAGAGATTTGGACTGGTTTCCCCACAGCAGAATGAAATGAAAAGGGGTGCAAGAAAGGGAAGCAGAAAAGTTCTCCATATGGCCCACCAGAGTACTCGCTCCTAATGGTGAGCCTGGTCTTTACCAGGCAAGAGGACACAAAATGACCAAAAATCCCGCAATACAGACAGCTCCTTGTGTTGATCCTGTGTTGCCGTTCCGCTGGCAACAGCTCAGCTCTGCCTAGTTGCATAGGCTCGGGAAACAGTGCCTCGGCCATCTTCGATGACTCTCGAGGAAGGTCGGGAAGCCTCGGGACCGTCGGGGACTTTCGGGATGACTCGGAGGCAAGGTGGAATCTCTGGATGTGCGAGCGAAATCGAATAACCTCTCCATCCGTTGTTCCCGCACCCGCCCATCGATGCAGATGGTCAAAGCGATGGGGGAGTCAAGATCCGTGGGTAACTCCTGAGCAGCAAGCTCATCCTTAACCTCCTCCGAGACAGGAACATGAACATGTCAAACAGTGCTTCCTGGTTCTACGCACTCTCTGCTGCCAACGTGTGGCACCTAGAGGGGGGTGGAGACAGTCACAAAGACAGGTAAAACAGACCCGAGTGGGACACTTTTACTTGAAAATTAAGGCATCTTTATTGCATAAACACACAAACACATACCTTTGTGGTTCCTGAGCCAGACGCTCCAAACCTTAGCCAATAAAGCTGAGTGCTCACGCCAGTCACGTCCTTTCACTCCCCCTCCTCCACCTCCATCCCTCCATCCCCACCTCCACCCACCTCCTTCCATTTCAGTCCCCCAGGCCCTAAAAACAGCACTTACCTCTTCTCCGCTCTTTTCCTTTCACCTCCCTCCATCCACCTCCCCAAGGCCCTAAGCTGTCCAGCACTCACCCCTCTCCCCCTCTCCTCCCCCCTTTGTTCCCCCTCTCCCCCAGGCTACTCCAGAGAGGTTCTTTACAGCCCTGTCGCCGCTGCCAGTGCAGTAAAACCACATCTGGAATCACACTCTACTCTAACCCCCCTCACACACACACACACAACAAGCTACAAACACTGAAATAACACAGTTACCCTAAGTGAGATGTTCCTAATGAGCGACCAAAGTGGGGCTGGAGAGGGCATGACTGGTAGGCAGAGTCACCCACGGTAGTGTGGAAACTGTGAAGGATAGGTCAGCTATTTTGTATCGTACTGTGCTTTTAATGTTATCCACTCACACAAACTGAAGAAAAATGGGATCAATGCCGCAATGTAGCAATCTAGTTTCCTTCTTTCCTATACAGTATTTTATTCACCATACCGAAAGGCAAACTGGACTGGTTGTGAACCAGTGTAAGTGTATTTGTGTCTGCTATTGTTCTCTTTCTGTATCTGTTTACCTCAGATGGTTCCAGTCTTAATCAATATAGATGCACAAAACCCACAAAACACCCTTCCTCCTCTTACTGTGCAACAGAGAGAGAGAGAGAGAGAGAGAGAGAGAGAGAGAGAGAGAGAGAGAGAGAGAGAGAGAGAGAGAGAGAGAGAGAGAGAGAGAGAGAGAGATATTCAATTCTGCAGCCACCTAAAAGGAAGCGATTCCCAAACTTTCAATAACAAAGCCATCACATACAGAGAGATGAACCTGGAGAAGAGTCCCCTAAGCAAGCTGGCTCCACAGAACCACAGGACAGCAACACAATTACACCTAACCAAATCATGAGAAAACAAAAAGATAATTACTTGACACATTGGAAAGAATAGACAAAATAACAGAGCAAACTAGAATATTATTTGGCCCTAAACAGAGAGTACACACTGGCAGAATGTGACTGACCCAAACTTAAGGAAAGCTTTGACTATGTACAGACTCAGTGAGCATAACCTTGCTATTGAGAAAGGCCGCCGTAGGCAGACCTGGCTCTCAAGAGAAGACAGGCTATGTGCTCACTGCCCACAAAATGAGGTGGAAACTGAACTGTACTTCCTAACCTCCAGCTAAATAAATGACCATATTAGAGACAAATATTTCCCTCAGATTACACAGATTCACAAAGAATTCAAAAACAAACCCAATTTGTCATTGGGTGAAATACCACACTGTGTCATCACAACAACAATATTTGTGACCTCTTGCCACAAGAAAAGGGAAACCAGAGAAGAACAAACACCATTGCAGATACAACCCATATTTATGTTTATTTATTTTCCCTTTTGTACTTTAACATTTTAAATATCTTTATTATTTTGGAACTTTTGTGAGTGTAATGTTTACTGTTAATTTTTATTGTTAATTTCACTTTTGTTTATTATCTACTTCACTTGCTTTGGCAATGTTAACATATGTTTCCCATGCCAATAAAGCCCTTAAATTGAATTGTATTGAATTGAAAGAGAAAGAGACAGAGAGAGAGAGTGAGAGGGGAGTGAGATTTTTTTTTTCAATGATTTCTGAGAAATGAGAGAAATAACTCCATGAGAGATTGGGTTTCATTTAGGGCCCAGAGCCTCTTAACCAGGACCATGTGCTGCTTCTGGGCAAAGTGAATGTATTGTGTTCCTGCATGTGCGTGTGTGGGGCCAGGTCTCTGAGGGGAGGGTCTGGGAGAGCAGTGCTGCATGCCGTAGGTAAATAGGGGTCTGACCCAGGCCAGCCAGTGGAACGCTCTCTCTCCCTTTCTCTGACAGCATTCTTTTGTTTTGTTTTGTGTGGTTTTTTTATGGCAGAGGGAAAGGGGAGAAAAGAGGGGAGACAAGGGGGAGCAAGGGAAGGGAAGGGGGAGACAAGGGAAGGGAAGGGGGAGACAAGGGAAGGGAAGGGGGAGACAAGGGAAGGGAAGGGGAGACAAGGGAGGGAAGGGGGAGACAAGGGAGACAAGGGGGAGACAAGGGAGGGAAGGGGGAGACAAGGGAGACAAGGGGAGCAAGGGAAGGGAAGGGGGAGACAAGGGAAGGGGGAGACCAGGGAGGGAAGGGGAGACAAGGGAGACAAGGGGAAGACAAGGGAAGGGGGAGACAAGGGAAGGGAAGGGGGAGACCAGGGAAGGGGGAGACAAGGGAGACAAGGGGGAGCAAGGGAAGGGAAGGGGGAGACAAGGGAAGGGGGAGACCAGGGAGGGAAGGGGGAGACAAGGGAGACAAGGGGGAGACAAGGGAGACAAGGGGGAGACAAGGGAGACAAGGGGGAGCAAGGGAAGGGAAGGGGGAGACAAGGGAAGGGGGAGACAAGGGAGGGAAGGGGGAGACAAGGGAGACAAGGGGGAGACAAGAGGGAGAAAGGGGCGGGAAGGGGGAGAAAGGGGAGGAAAGGGGGAGAAAGGGGAGGAAAGGGGGAGAAAGGGGAGGAAAGGGGGAGGGAAGGGGAAGACAAGGGGGAGGTAGACAAGGGGAGAAGGGGAAGGGAGGGAGGGGAGAAAGGGAGGGAGGGGGGGGAGAAAGGGGAGGGAAGGGGAAGACAAGGGAGGGAGACAAGGGGGAGACAAGGGAGGGAAGGGGGAGGGAAGGGGAGAAAGGGGAGACAAGGGAGGGAAGGGGGAGAAAGGGGAGGGAAGGGGGAGGGAAGGGGAGAAGGGGAAGCAAGGGAGGGAAGGGAGAGAAAGGGGAGGGAAAGGGGAGGGAAGGGGAGAAAGGGGAAGACAGAGGAGAGAAGGGGAGGGAAGGGGAGACAAGAGAGGGAAGGGGGAGACAAGGGGAAGAAAGGGAAGGGGGAGACAAGGAAGGGGGAGACTTAGAGGGGAAGGTGGAGGGATGGGAGGGAAGGGGGAGGGAGGGAAGAGAGGGAAGGGGGAGACACGGGAGACAAGAGAGAGAAGGGGGAGACAAGAAAAGGGGGAGACAGGGATGGGGGAGAAAACGGATGGGGGAGACAAGAGACGGATGGGGAGACAAGAGACGGATGGGGGAGACAAGAGACGGATGGGGGAGACAAGAGACGGATGGGGGAGACACGGGAGAGAGAGGGACGGGGAGACAAGGGAGACAAGGGAGGGGAGACAAGAGAGGGATGGGGAGACAAGAGACGGATGGGGGAGACAAGAGACCGATGGGGGAGACAAGAGACCGATGGGGGAGACAAGGGGGAGAAGGAGGGAGACAGGGGAGAGAAGGGGAGGGAAGTGGGAGACAAGAGAGGGAAAGGAGGAGACAAGGAAGGGAAGTGGGAGACAAGGGAGGGAAAGGGGAACCAAGAGAGGGAAGGGAGAGACCGGGAGGGAAGGGGGTAGGCAAAAGGGGAATATTTTGGGGAATGTCCCGGTAGGAGAACCCTTTGAAGAACCCTATTTTGTTACAAGTAGAACCCTTTCCACAGAGGGTTTGAAATGAAACCCGAAAGGGTTTTTACCTGGAACCAGAAGGGTTCTCTTATGAACCCTTCTAGAACCCTTTTTTCTAAGAGTGTATACACACACAAAGGCTCACAAAGTGCCACATGCACACTGTCTATAAATATATGCACACACACACACACACACACACACACACACACACACACACACACACACACACACACACACACACACACACACACACAAACTGAATTGGTCCACTCACACAGACAGCATCGTGAAGAAGGCGCAGCAGCGCCTCTTCAACCTCAGGAGGCTGAAGAAAATCGGCTTGTCACCAAAAGCACTCACAAATTTCTACAGATGCACAATCGAGAGCATCCTGGCGGGCTGTATCACCGCCTGGTACGGCAACTGCTCCGCCCTCAACCGTAAGGCTCTCCAGAGGGTAGTGAGGTCTGCACAACGCATCACCGGGGGCAAACTACCTGCCCTCCAGGACACCTACACCACCCGATGTTACAGGAAGGCCATAAAGATCATCAAGGACAGCAACCACACGAGCCACTGCCTGTTCACCCCGCTATCATCCAGAAGGCGAGGTCAGTACAGGTGCATCAAAGCTGGGACCGAGAGACTGAAAAACAGCTTCTATCTCAAGGCCACCAGACTGTTAAACAGCCACCACTAACATTGAGTGGCTGCTGCCAACACACTGACACTGACTCAACTCCAGCCACTTTAATAATGGGAATTGATGGGAAATGATGTAAATATATCACTAGCCACTTTAAACAATGCTACCTTATATAATGTTACTTACCCTACATTATTCATCTCATATGCATACGTATATACTGTACTCTATATCATCGACTGCATCCTTATGTAATATATGTATCACTAGCCACTTTAACTATGCCACTTTGTTTACATACTCATCTCATATGTATATACTGTACTCGATACCATCTACTGTATCTTGCCTATGCTGCTCTGTACCATCACTCATTCATATATCCTTATGTACATATTCTTTATCCCCTTACACTGTGTATAAGACAGTAGTTTAGGAATTGTTAGTTAGATTACTTGTTGGTTATTACTGCATTGTCGGAACTAGAAGCACAAGCATTTCGCTACACTCGCATTAACATCTGCTAACCATGTGTATGTGACAAATAAAATTTGATTTGATTTGATTTGACTTGTGTCTGTGCCAGTTGATTAAAACGAGGGGGATGAGATCCTCTCAGTTTCCTGTATTCTCAGAGCTCCAGAGCAAAGACCCTCTCCTTCCTGTATTCTCAGAGCTCCAGAGCAAATACCCTCTCCTTCCTGTATTCTCAGAGCTCCAGAGCAAAGACCCTCTCCTTCCTGTATTCTCAGAGCTCCAGAGCAAAGACCCTCTCCTTCCTGTATTCTCAGAGCTCCAGAGCAAAGACCCTCTCCTTCCTGTATTCTCAGAGCTCCAAAGCAAAGACCCTCTCTTTCCTGTATTCTCAGAGCTCCAGAGCAAAGACTTTCCTTCCTGTATTCTCAGAGCTCCAGAGCAAAGGACATTTTTCTCTGCTGTTTCTTTTCAGCTAGTCTGCTGCTCTCGTCGTGGCTTTGATCTCTCCCTCTCCCCTCCTCACTCTCAGGGCCTCTAGCCAGCTCACTGGAGCGGTTTCCTGAGTCTGCCCAGATTAATGAGTGTGTGTGTGTGTGTGTGTGTGTGTGACATATAAAGAGAAAGAATGCTTTAGTATACCACAGGTTGTGTGTGTTTTATCTGTCGTCTCCAAACCAAACTTCATTTAGTGGATTTTTTTAACCATCAAAGTAAGTGATTCCACAGAACGTTGGCATTTGCGTTTCACATCGGCCATTTTATAAAGAAGTCCCAACCATCAGGCTGTTCGGCTTCGGATATGATCGCAATCTAGCGGTGGGAGTCTGGAAAACCAGGAATGACCCATGATCTCATGGGACATGATGACCCATGATCTCATGGGACATGATGACCCATGATGAATGATCTCGCCCCTCTGATGCTGTGTGGGGGTCACTTTGGGGAGAGAGGTGTAAGTACACATGGCTAGTTCTGGAAAACGTCACTCTGCTCAATAGATGTTTCTAAACAAACTATCAGTCTATCAGGGCACAGCATACACAATGCTACAACTGATTGAAATTCTTCCTAAAAAAGTCCTAAAAATAACTATTTTATTGGAACCATGTGTGGAATTGGGGGAGTGTTTGGAGTCAGGGGGAGAGAGGGGTGTGGTGGTGGGGGGTGGACTGTGGTGGGTCGTGGGGGGGGGGGGGGCAGTTCGTTTTTTCTCTGAGCTCTGATAATAACGCCACGTGTGCCCCTGCTGCACAGCGTTTATTTACTCTCACAACTCTCTGTGTACACACATACTGAGATGACACCCACACTAACACACATACTGAGATGACACCCACACTAACACACATACTGAGATGACACCCACACTAACACACATACTGAGATGACACCCACACTAACACACATACTGAGATGACACCCACACTAACACACATACTGAGATGACACCCACACTAACACACATACTGAGATGACACCCACACTAACACACACATACTGAGATGACACACACACACACACACACACATACTGAGATGACACCCACACTAACACACATACTGAGATGACACCCACACTAACACACACATACTGAGATGACACCCACACTAACACACATACTGAGATGACACCCACACTAACACACATACTGAGATGACACACACACTAACACACATACTGAGATGACACCCACACTAACACACATACTGAGATGACACCCACACTAACACACACATACTGAGATGACACCCACACACTGAGATGACACCCACACTAACACACACATACTGAGATGACACCCACACACTGAGATGACACCCACACTAACACACACATACTGAGATGACACCCACACACTGAGATGACACCCACACTAACACACACATACTGAGATGACACCCACATACTGAGATGACACACACACTGAGATGACACCCACACTAACACACACATACTGAGATGACACCCACACACTGAGATGACACACATACTGAGATGACACCCACACTAACACACACATACTGAGATGACACCCACACTAACACACATACTGAGATGACACCCACACTAACACACATACTGAGATGACACCCACACTAACACACACATACTGAGATGACACCCACACTAACACACACATACTGAGATGACACCCACACTAACACACACATACTGAGATGACACCCACACTAACACACACATACTGAGATGACACTCACACTAACACACACATACTGAGATGACACTCACACTAACACACATACTGAGATGACACTCACACTAACACACATACTGAGATGACACCCACACTAACACACATACTGAGATGACACCCACACTAACACACATACTGAGATGACACCCACACTAACACACATACTGAGATGACACCCACACTAACACACACATACTGAGATGACACCCACACTAACACACACATACTGAGATGACACCCACACTAACACACACATACTGAGATGACACCCACACTAACACACACATACTGAGATGACACCCACACTAACACACATACTGAGATGACACCCACACTAACACACATACTGAGATGACACCCACACTAACACACACATACTGAGATGACACCCACACTAACACACACATACTGAGATGACACCCACACTAACACACATACTGAGATGACACCCACACTAACACACACATACTGAGATGACACCCACACTAACACACATACTGAGATGACACCCACACTAACACACATACTGAGATGACACCCACACTAACACACATACTGAGATGACACCCACACTAACACACATACTGAGATGACACCCACACTAACACACATACTGAGATGACACCCACACTAACACACATACTGAGATGACACCCACACTAACACACATACTGAGATGACACCCACACTAACACACATACTGAGATGACACCCACACTAACACACATACTGAGATGACACCCACACTACACACATACTGAGATGACACCCACACTAACACACATACTGAGATGACACCCACACTAACACACATACTGAGATGACACCCACACTAACACACATACTGAGATGACACCCACACTAACACACATACTGAGATGACACCCACACTAACACACATACTGAGATGACACCCACACTAACACACATACTGAGATGACACCCACACTAACACACATACTGAGATGACACCCACACTAACACACACATACTGAGATGACACACACACACACACACACATACTGAGATGACACCCACACACACATACTGAGAACACACATACTGAGATGACACCCACACTAACACACACATACTGAGATGACACCCACACTAACACACACTGAGATGACACCCACACTAACACACATACTGAGATGACACACTAACACACATACTGAGATGACACCCACACTAACACACATACTGAGATGACACCCACACTGAGAACACACATACTGAGATGACACCCACACACTAACACACACATACTGAGATGACACACATACTGAGATGACACCCACACTAACACACACATACTGAGATGACCCACACTAACACACACTGAGATGACACCCACACTAACACACATACTGAGATGACACACTAACACACACTGAGATGACACCCACACTAACACACACATACTGAGATGACACCCACACTAACACACATACTGAGATGACACCCACACTAACACACACATACTGAGATGACACCCACACTAACACACACATACTGAGATGACACCCACACACTGAGATGACACCCACACTAACACACATACTGAGATGACACCCACACTAACACACATACTGAGATGACACCCACACTAACACACATACTGAGATGACACCCACACTAACACACATACTGAGATGACACCCACACTAACACACATACTGAGATGACACCCACACTAACACACATACTGAGATGACACCCACACTAACACACATACTGAGATGACACCCACACTAACACACACATACTGAGATGACACCCACACTAACACACATACTGAGATGACACCCACACTAACACACATACTGAGATGACACCCACACTAACACACATACTGAGATGACACCCACACTGAGATACCCACACACACACATACTGAGATGACACCCACACTAACACACATACTGAGATGACACCCACACTAACACACATACTGAGATGACACCCACACTAACACACATACTGAGATGACACCCACACTAACACACATACTGAGATGACACCCACACTAACACACACATACTGAGATGACACCCACACTAACACACACATACTGAGATGACACCCACACACACACACACTAACACATACTGAGATGTACTAACATACCTCAGTTCCCAGTCCTAATGTACTAACATAACACAGTTCCCAGTCCTACTGTACTAACATAACACAGTTCCCAGTCCTACTGTACTAACATAACACAGTTCTCAGTCCTACTGTACTAACATAACACAGTTCCCAGTCCTACTGTGATGGGTTGGAATTCTCTGTGAAAGATAGTGTTGATAATTTGACTGGCTGTGAAGTCTGTCATTGAAGCAAAACAAGGATCGTATTGAAGTGGTTGTGCTAATTAGAATGGCTAGGAAGGCTGTCAGCAGGTGTGAGTGACAGGATGCTGAGCTGTGTAACAGTGCATTGGGCCGGGGGCGGGACATCCGTGGGAAGCGCATGGTTGGACGGTGTGCCGGTGGGCGGGACATCCGTGGGAAGCGCATGGTTGGACGGTGTGCCGGTGGGCGGTGTCTGCTTATTTGATAAGAACTCATCCATCTTGAAGGAAAATAAATAGAAGAGCGTGCTGCTACTGGAGACACAGGAAGAGACGTTACTGAAGCACAACACAATATTTATACTGCAATACACACACACACAGGCCATTTTTTGTTTTCTCTCACACATTTTCCTAAATTAGATTTTTTTTTTTCTCTCCAGCTTGCTTAGGGGACTCTTCTCCAGGTTCATCTCTCTGTATGTGATGGCTTTGTTATTGAAAGTTTGGGTCTGTCTGTCTGTCTGTCTGTCTGTCTGTCTGTCTGTCTGTCTGTCTGTCTGTCTGTCTGTCTGTCTGTCTGTCTGTCTGTCTGTCTGTCTGTCTGTCTGTCTGTCTGTCTGTCTGTCTGTCTGTCTGTCTGTCTGTCTGTCTGTCTGTCTGTCTGTCTGTCTGTCTCTCTGTCTGTCTCTGTCTCTGTCTCTCTGTCTCTCTCTCTGTCTGTCTGTCTGTCTGTCTGTCTCTCTGTCTGTCTGTCTGTCTGTCTCTCTCTCTCTCTGTCTGTCTGTCTCTCTCTCTCTGTCTCTGTCTCTCTGTCTGTCTGTCTCTCTCTCTCTCTCTCTCTCTCTCTCTCTCTCTCTCTCTCTCTCTCTCTCTCTCTCTCTCTCTCTCTCTCTCTCTCTCTCTCTCTGGGAAACATATGATAACATTGCCAAAGCAAGATAACATTGCCAAAGCAAGTGAAGTAGATAAGAAACAAAAGAAATAAACAAAAATGAACAGTAAACATTACACTCACAGAAGATCCAAAAGAATAAAGACATTATGTATATATACTGTGTTGTAACGATGTGCAAATGGTTAAAGTACATAAGGGAAAATAAATAAACATAAATATGGGTTGTATTTACAATGGTGTTTGTCCCATTTTTGAATTCTTGGTTGGTGAGCGGACCCCAGACCTCACAACCATAAAGGGAAATGGGTTCTATAACTGATTCAAGTATTTTTAGCCAGATGCTAATTGGTATGTTGAGTTTTATGTTCCTTTTGATGGCATAGACGCCCTTCTTGCCTTGTCTCTCAGATTGTTCACAGCTTTGTGGTAGTTACCTGTGGCGCTGATGTTTAGGCCAAGGTATGTATAGTTTTTTTGTGTGCTTTAGGGCAACAGTGTCTAGAAGGAACTTGTTTTTGTGGTCCTGGCGACTGGACCTTTTTTGGAACACCATTAATGTTGGTCTTAGCGAGATCTACTGTCAGGGCCCAGGTCTGGCAGAATCTGTTCAGAAGATCTAGGTGCTTCTGTAGGCCCTCCTTGGTTGGTGACAGAAGCACCAGATCATCAGCAAACAGTAGACATTTGACTTCAGATTTTAGTAGTGTGAGACTGGGTGCTTCAGACTGTTCAAGTGCCTTCGCCAATTTGTTGATATACAGTTGAAGTCAGAAGTTTACATACACCTTAGCCAAACACATTTAAACTCAGTTTTTCACAATTCCTGACATTTAATCCTAGTAAAAATGCCCTGTTTTAGGTCAGTTAGGATCACCACTTTATTTTAAGAATGTTGTTGTTCTGGGATTGATTTGCACATTTCGCACCAAACTACGTTCATCTGTTGGAGACAGAACGCATCTCCTTCCTGGACGGTATGACTGCTGTGTGGTCCCATGGTGTATATACTTGTGTACTATTGTTTTTTACAGATGAACGTGGTACCTTGTGGCATTTGGAAATTGCTCCCAAGGATGAACCAGACTTGTGGAGCTCTACAATTATTTTTCTGAGGTCTTGGCTGATTTCCTTTCATTTTCCCAATGAGGCAACGAGTTTGAAGGTAGGCCTTGAAATACATCCACATGTACACCTCCAATTGACTCAAATGATGTCAATTAGCCTATCAGAAGCTTCTCAAGCCATGACATCATTTTTTAAAATTTTCCAAGCTGTTTAAAGGCACATGCAACTTAGTGTATGTAAACTTTTGACCCACTGGAATTGTGATACAGTGAATTATAAGTTAAATAATCTGTCTGTAAACAATTGTTGGAGAATTGTGAAGACGTTCCCATTTTTAAAAAACATTTTTGTTGTCAATTAGGATGTGCAGATGGAATATGTGGTCTGTTTTACGATAATTTGGTAAAAAGACAATTTGACATTTGCTTAGTACATTGTTTTCACTGAGGAAATATACTAGTCTGCTGTTAATGATAATGCAGAGGATTTTTCCAAGGTTGCTGTTGACGCATATCCCACAGTAGTTATTGGTGTCAAATTTGTCTCCACTTTTGTGGATTGGGGTGATCAGTCCTTGGTTCCAAATACTGGGGAAGATGCCAGAGCTGAGGATGATGTTAAAGAGTTTAAGTATACTCATAACCGCCACCGATAATAGACATTACTGTGCAGCCGTCTTCATCGACCTGTCCAAGGCTTTCGACTCTGTCAAACAGAGCCCTGGTTTCTCAAATGACTGCCTTGCCTGGTTCACTAACTACTTCTCAGACAGAGTTCAGTGTGTCAAATTGGTGGGCCTGTTGTCCGGACCTCTAGCATTCTCTATGGGGTGCCACAGGGTTAAATTCTCGGGCCGACTCTTTTCTCTGTATATATCAATGATGTCGCTCTTGCTGCTGGTGATTCTCTGATCCACCTCTACACAGACGACACCATTCTGTATACATCTGGCCCTTTTTTGGACACTGTGTTAACAAACCTCCAAACGAGCTTCAATGACATATTACACTTCTTCCGTGGCCTCCAACTGCTCTTAAATGCTAGTAACTAAACCAAATGCATGCTCTTCAACCGATTGTTGCCCGCACCCGTCCCCCCGACTAGCATCACTACTCTGGGCGGTTCTGACTTAGAATATGTGGACAACTACAAATACCTAGGTGTCTGGTTAAACTGTAAACTCTCCTTCCAGACTTACATTAAGCATCTCCAATCCAGAATTCAATCTAGAATCGATTTCCTATTTCACAACAAAGCCTCCTTCACTCATGCTGCCAAACATACCCTCGTAAAACTGACTATCCTACCGATCCATGACTTTGGCAATGTCATTTACAAAATAGCCTCCAACACTCTACTCAGCCAACTGGATGTAGTCTATCACAGTGCCATCTGTTTTGTCACCAAAGCCCCATATACTACCCACCACTGCGAGAACCAGTGACAAAATAACAAAGTGAAACCAAAACGAACGTACCATTCCATAGGCTACAAGAGCTGTACAAAAACAAGATTCCACAACATAAGTGGGGAAAAAGGCTACCTAAGTATGATTCCCAATCAGAGACAACGATAGACAGCTGCCTCTGATTGGGAATCACACTCGTTCAAACACAAAGAAATACAAAACATAGAAGGCCCACCCCACATCACACCCTGACCTCACCAAATAGAGAAATAAAATGGCTGGGTGTGACAGTACCCCCCCCCCCCCAAAAGGTGCGGACTCCCGGCCGCAAACCTGAACCTACAGGGGAGGGTCCAGGTGGGCATCTACCCTTGGCGGCGGCTCCGGTCCGGGGCGTAGCCTCCGCTCCACCTCTGGCTCCCCCCACTTTGGTGGCGCCTCTGGTTCGCGTACCCTCGTCGCCGACCCCGGACTGGGGACCCTCTCTGCAGGCCCCGGACTGGGGACCATCGCTGGAGGCTCCGGACTGGAGACCGTCGCTGGAGGCTCAGGACTAGGGACCGTCGCTGGAGGCTCAGGACTAGGGACCGTCGCTGGAGGCTCCGGACTGGACACCATCGCTGGAGGCTCCGGACAGTGGAGCAACGCTGGAGGCTTTGTGCCATGGATCCTCACTGCAGGCTCCGGGGCATGGATCATCACTGGAGTCTTCGTGCCATGGATCATCACTGGAGGCTTCGGGCCATGGATCATCACTGGAGGCCTCCTACGTGGAGCCGGAACAGGTCTCTGGAAGCCTGGTGCATTGAGCTGCCACAGGGCTTACCAGGCTGGGGAGACATACTGGAGGCCTGGTATGTGGAATCGGAACAGGTCTCACCGGACTGGGGAGATGCACTGGAAGCCTGGTGCGTGGAGCAAGCACCGGATACACTGGGCTGTGGAGGCGCACTGGAGGTCTCAAGCGTAGAGCTGGCACAACCCGTCCTGGCTGGATGGTTACTTTCGCCCGGCAAATACGGGGCACAAGCACAGGACGCACTGGGCTGTGCAGACGCACCGGAGACACAGTGCTCAGAGCCGGCGCAGGATATCCTGGGCCGAAGACACGCACTAGAGGCCAGGAGCGCTGAGGCATCCGTCCCGGCTGGATGCCTACTCTAGCCCGGCCAATTTGGGGAGCTGGAATGTAGCGCACCGGGCTGTGAACGCGCACTGGAGACACCGCATAACACGGTGCCTGACCAGTACTGACCAGTACCACGCTCCCTACCGTGAGCACGGGGAGTTAGCTCTGGCAACCTCCCCGCGTGCCCCCACCCCAAAAAATTTTGGACTGGCCTCCCGGTCTTCCTTGCCAGCCGTGACCCCTTGTATAGTTGCTGTTCCTCTAATTCCTCGTATCCTTGCCGTTCCGCTCTAGCTGCTTCCTCCCTTGGACAGTGATACTCTCCAGCCTGCGCCCAGGGACCCTTGCCTTCCAGTATCTCCTCCCATGTCCACTCCTCCAAAAAACCCTGCTTGGTCTTTTTGCGTTGGGATCTTCTGTAACATGCGTTGTTTGAAGGAGACCAAGGCGCAGAGTAATTTGTGGTCATCATATTTATTAAAAACGTTTTAGGGCTGCAATCCCGTTAATGGGATGATATGACAACAGCCAGTGAAAGTGCAGGGCGCCAAATTCAAAACAACATAAATCTCATTATTAACATTCCTCGAACACACGTGTCTTATACCGTTTTAAAAGTAATCTTGTTAATCCCACCACAGTGTCCAATTTCAAATAGGCTTTACAGCGAAAGCACCACAATCGATTATGTTAGGTGACCACCAACTCACAGAAAAACCCAGCCATTTTTCCAGCCAAAGAGAGGAGTCACAAAAAGCACAAATAGAGATCAAATTAATCACTAACCTTTGATGATCTTCATCAGATGACACTCATAGGACTTTATGTTACACAATACATGTATGTTTTGTTTGATAAAGTTCATATTTATATAAAAAAAATCTGAGTTTACATTGGCTCGTTACATTCAGTAGTTCCAAAAACATCCGGTGATATTGCAGAGAGCCACATCATTTTACAGAAATACTCATCATAAATGTAGATGAAAATACACATGGAATTATAGATATACCTCTCCTTAATGCAACCGCGGTGTCAGATTTAAAAAAAAACTTTACGGAAAAAGCAAACCATGCAATAATCGGAGACGGCGCTCAGAAAATAAATAAATTATCCTCCATGTTGGAGTCAACAGAAACCAGAAATCACATTATAAATATTCCCTTACCTTTGATGATCTCCATCAGAATGCACTCCCAGAAATCCTAGTTCCACAATAAATGCTTGATTTGTTCGATAATGTCCATTATTTATGTCCAAGTAGCTACTTTTGTTAGGGCTTAGGTATACAAAATGCTCATGCAGGTCCATCTGAACGTTGGACGAAAACTTCAAAAAGTTATATTACAGGTCGAAGACACTTGTCAATCTTTAGGGTGTTGTTATCATAAATATTCCTTTGTGTGTAGAAAAGCCATGGAACGCAGGTTGCTATCATGTGAATTGCGCGTGACCAGGACCTGGCTCTCTGCCAGTAACCTGACTCATTCAGCTCTTATACAGCCCCACAACACGGTAGAAGCCTCATTCAAGTTTCTAAAGACAGTTGACATCTAGTGGAAGTGCAACTTCATCCATATCCCACTGTGAATTCAATAGGGGCTGGGTTGAAAATCGACCAACCTCAGACTTCTCACTTCCCGTTTAGATTTCTTCTCAGGTTTTTGCCTGCCATATGAGTTCTGTTATACTCACAGACATCATTCAAACAGTTTTAGAAACTTCAGGGTGTTTTCTATCTAATAATAATATGCATATATTAGCAACTGGGACTGAGGAGCAGGCCGTTTACTCTGGGCACCTTTCATCCAAGCTACTCAATACTGCCCCTGCAGCCATAAGAAGTTGAGAACCAGCGTTCCGTAGGCTACAAGAGCTGTACAAAAACAAGATTCCACAACATAAGTGGGGAAAAGGCTACCTAAGTATGATTCCCAATCAGAGACAACGATAGACAGCTGCCTCTGACTGGGAATCACACTCGGCCAAACACAAAGAAATACAAAACATAGAAAGCCCACCCCACATCACACCCTGACCTCACCAAATAGAGAAATAAAACGTCTCTCTAAGGTCAGGGTGTGACAGTGATTGGCTGTATGTTTTGTTCATGTGTCACTGTATTGTTGTTTTGTGTCGCACTGCTTTGCTTTATCTTGGCCAGGTCGCAGTTGTGAATGAGAACTTGTTCTCAACTGGCCTACCTGGTTAAATAAAGGTGAAATAAATGAAAAAAATAGCCAATTGAAATTTGTGGTCTGTATATTTAATAATTTCATTGAGGATACCATCAACACCACAACCCTTTTTGGAGGGTTTTTATTTTGTCCTGTAGTTCATTCAAGTTAATTGGAGAATCCAGTGGGTTCTGGAGTCTTTAATAGTTGATTCTAAGATTTGTATTTGATCATGTATATGTTTTTGCTGTTTGTTCTTTGTTATAGAGCCAAAAATATTAAAGTAGTGGTTTACCCATATATCTCCATATTGGATAGATAATTCTTTGTGTTCTTGTTTGTTTCGTGTTTTCCAATTTCCCCAGAAGTGGTTAGAGTCTATGGATTCTTCAATTACATTGAGCTGATTTCTGACATGCTGTTCCTTCGTTTTCCGTAGTGTATTTCTGTATTGTTTTAGTGATTCACCGTAGTGAAGGCGTAGACTCAGGTTTTCTGGGTCTCTTTGTTTTTGGTTGGACAGGTTTCCCAATTTCTTTCTTAGGTTTTTGCATTCTTCATCAAACCATTTGTCATTGTTGTTCATTTTCTTTGGTTAGTGTAAGAGTGGGGGTCGGGCCTGTTTGCCTGTTCATGGCCTGGGCGTATGTGTGACTTCCATGTTGAGGCCTTCTTTGCGGAGATGGGGTGCATGGGGTGGGCAGGAGGGGTACAGGTCTGATCTGAGGGGGCCTAAATGGGGTGTGGGCATGGTTGACTTGATGGGGTGTTGATCGGTTCTGTTGGGGGTGTGTATGTGGCTGGTGGGGGATGGGGGGGTGGGAGTATCTCGCTGGTCTGGGCAGGGTGTCTATTGATCTCTTGCTCCTGTGTGTTGGGGCTGCGTTTGAGAGCGAAGGTGGGCTCTGCTGCCTTATAGAGGTGGACCTGGTCATAAAGGCTGTTCAAGTCCAGGGTAGAGTGGTGGGCTAGGTAAACATTTAGTTTGGAGACACAGTCACAGGAAATACTTGCGTTTAAGCGCTGTATGGTAGCAAGCTGGAAGTCTTTTCGTGATAGCAGGGTGGATATAACTACATGTTTGTTGTGGAAAGTAGAATGTGTTTTTTAAATCACTCCCTTGAGTGCTGTGGCCACCCTTTCCTGCTGTGTTCTCGGGTCTCTCTCTCTCTCTGTCTCTCTATGTCGCTCTCTCTCTCCTCTCTGTCTCTCTCTCTGTCTCTTCCCCCCCCTCTCTCTCTCTGACACACATATGTTTGTTTATTGGTGGATGTGTGGAAGCTGCAGTGGGTCTGTAAGAGACTGTGCCCTCGCCTTGGCCCTGTTCCTCACTATGAGTGACAGATAGGATCAGCTCTGGTCCTTATCAGGGTTGTGGAATGGAATGGTCTGTGTGTTCCCAGCCCTCTGAATGGAATGGTCTGTGTGTTCTCAGCCCTCTGAATGGGATGGTCTGTGTGTTCCCAGCCCTCTGAATGGAATGGTCTGTGTGTTCTCAGCCCTCTGAATGGAATGGTCTGTGTGTTCTCAGCCCTCTGAATGGAATGGTCTGTGTGTTCTCACCCTCTCTGAATGGAATGGTCTGTGTGTTGTCAGCCCTCTGAATGGAATGGTCTGTGTGTTCTCAGCCCTCTGAATGGAATGGTCTGTGTGTTCTCAGCCCTCTGAATGGAATGGTCTGTGTGTTCTCAGCCTCTCTGAATGGAATGGTCTGTGGGCAGCCGAGCGGAAATGGAGGAAAACTCGCCTCCCTGCGGACCTGGCATCCTTTCACTCCCTCCTCTCTACATTTTCCTCCTCTGTCTCTGCTGCTAAAGCCACTTTCTACCACTCTAAATTCCAAGCATCTGCCTCTAACCCTAGGAAGCTCTTTGCCACCTTCTCCTCCCTCCTGAATCCTCCCCCTCCCTCTCTGCAGATGACTTCGTCAACCATTTTGAAAAGAAGGTCGACGACATCCGATCCTCGTTTGCTAAGTCAAACGACACCGCTGGTTCTGCTCACACTGCCCTACCCTGTGCTCTGACCTCTTTCTCCCCTCTCTCTCCAGATGACATCTCGCGTCTTGTGACGGCCGGCCGCCCAACAACCTGCCCGCTTGACCCTATCCCCTCCTCTCTTCTCCAGACCATTTCCGGTGACCTTCTCCCTTACCTCACCTCGCTCATCAACTCATCCCTGACCGCTGGCTACGTCCCTCCCGTCTTCAAGAGAGCGAGAGTTGCACCCTTCTGAAAAAACCTACACTCGATCCCTCCGATGTCAACAACTACAGACCAGTATCCCTTCTTTCTTTTCTCTCCAAAACTCTTGAACGTGCCGTCCTTGGCCAGCTCTCCCGCTATCTCTCTCAGAATGACCTTCTTGATCCAAATCAGTCAGGTTTCAAGACTAGTCATTCAACTGAGACTGCTCTTCTCTGTATCACGGAGGCACTCCGCACTGCTAAAGCTAACTCTCTCTCCTCTGCTCTCATCCTTCTAGACCTATCGGCTGCCTTCGATACTGTGAACCATCAGATCCTCCTCTCCACCCTCTCAGAGTTGGGCATCTCCGGCGCGGCCCACGCTTGGATTGCGTCCTACCTGACAGGTCGCTCCTACCAGGTGGCGTGGCGAGAATCTGTCTCCTCACCACGCGCTCTCACCACTGGTGTCCCCCAGGGCTCTGTTCTAGGCCCTCTCCTATTCTCGCTATACACCAAGTCACTTGGCTCTGTCATAACCTCACATGGTCTCTCCTATCATTGCTATGCAGACGACACACAATTAATCTTCTCCTTTCCCCCCTCTGATGACCAGGTGGCGAATCGCATCTCTGCATGTCTGGCAGACATATCAGTGTGGATGACGGATCACCACCTCAAGCTGAACCTCGGCAAGACGGAGCTGCTCTTCCTCCCGGGAAGGACTGCCCGTTCCATGATCTCGCCATCACGGTTGACAACTCCATCGTGTCCTCCTCCCAGAGCGCTAAGAACCTTGGCGTGATCCTGGACAACACCCTGTCGTTCTCAACTAACATCAAGGCGGTGGCCCGTTCCTGTAGGTTCATGCTCTACAACATCCGCAGAGTACGACCCTGCCTCACACAGGAAGCGGCGCAGGTCCTAATCCAGGCACTTGTCATCTCCCGTCTGGATTACTGCAACTCGCTGTTGGCTGGGCTCCCTGCCTGTGCCATTAAACCCCTACAACTCATCCAGAACACCGCAGCCCGTCTGGTGTTCAACCTTCCCAAGTTCTCTCACGTCACCCCGCTCCTCCGCTCTCTCCACTGGCTTCCAGTTGAAGCTCGCATCCGCTACAAGACCATGGTGCTTGCCTACGGAGCTGTGAGGGGAACGGCACCTCAGTACCTCCAGGCTCTGATCAGGCCCTACACCCAAACAAGGGCACTGCGTTCATCCACCTCTGGCCTGCTTGCCTCCCTACCACTGAGGAAGTCCAGTTCCCGCTCAGCCCAGTCAAAACTGTTCGCTGCTCTGGCCCCCCAATGGTGGAACAAACTCCCTCACGACGCCAGGACAGCGGAGTCAATCACCACCTTCCGGAGACACCTGAAACCCCACCTCTTTAAGGAATACCTAGGATAGGATAAAGTAATCCTTCTCACCCCCCTTAAAAGACTTAGATGCACTATTGTAAAGTGGCTGTTCCACTGGATGTCATAAGGTGAAAGCACCAATTTGTAAGTCGCTCTGGATAAGAGCGTCTGCTAAATGACTTAAATGTAATGTAAATGTGTTCCCAGCCCTCTGAATGGGATGGTCTGTGTGTTCTCATCCCTCTGAATGGAATGGTCTGTGTGTTCTCATCCCTCTGAATGGAATGGTCTGTGTGTTCTCATCCCTCTGAATGGAATGGTCTGTGTGTTCTCATCCCTCTGAATGGAATGGTCTGTGTGTTCTCATCCCTCTGAATGGAATGGTCTGTGTGTTCTCATCCCTCTGAATGGAATGGTCTGTGTGTTCTCATCCCTCTGAATGGAATGGTCTGTGTGTTCTCAGCCTCTCTGAATGGAATGGTCTGTGTGTTGTCAGCCCTCTGAATGGAATGGTCTGTGTGTTGTCAGCCCTCTGAATGGAATGGTCTGTGTGTTGTCAGCCCTCTGAATGGAATGGTCTGTGTGTTGTCAGCCCTCTGAATGGAATGGTCTGTGTGTTCCCAGCCCTCTGAATGGAATGGTCTGTGTGTTGTCAGCCCTCTGAATGGAATGGTCTGTGTGTTGTCAGCCCTCTGAATGGAATGGTCTGTGTGTTCTCAGCCCTCTGAATGGAATGGTCTGTGTGTTCTCAGCCCTCTGAATGGAATGGTCTGTGTGTTCTCAGCCCTCTGAATGGAATGGTCTGTGTGTTCTCAGCCCTCTGAATGGAATGGTCTGTGTGTTCTCATCCTTCTGAATGGAATGATCTGTGTGTTCCCAGCCCTCTGAATGGAATGGTCTGTGTGTTCTCAGCCCTCTGAATGGAATGGTCTGTGTGTTGTCAGCCCTCTGAATGGAATGGTCTGTGTGTTGTCAGCCCTCTGAATGGAATGGTCTGTGTGTTGTCAGCCCTCTGAATGGAATGGTCTGTGTGTTCCCAGCCCTCTGAATGGTCTGTGTGTTCCCAGCCCTCTGAATGGTCTGTGTGTTCCCAGCCCTCTGAATGGTCTGTGTGTTCCCAGCCCTCTGAATGGTCTGTGTGTTCCCAGCCCTCTGAATGGAATGGTCTGTGTGTTCTCAGCCCTCTGAATGGGATGGTCTGTGTGTTCTCAGCCCTCTGAATGGGATGGTCTGTGTGTTCCCAGCCCTCTGAATGGGATGGTCTGTGTGTTTTCAGCCCTCTGAATGGGATGGTCTGTGTGTTTTCAGCCCTCTGAATGGGATGGTCTGTGTGTTCTCAGCCCTCTGAATGGGATGGTCTGTGTGTTCCCAGCCCTCTGAATGGGATGGTCTGTGTGTTCTCAGCCCTCTGAATGGAATGGTCTGTGTGTTCTCAGCCCTCTGAATGGGATGGTCTGTGTGTTCCCAGCCCTCTGAATGGGATGGTCTGTGTGAAGTAGTGAGGAGATGTCATTATGATGTCACGTCATGGTGAACAGTGCCAGGGTAAGAGGGCACACACACATAAAGAGAACACACACACTTAGCTAACAAACACATACAGAGAATACACATACATACAGAGAACACACACAAACAGAGAACAGACACATTTAGCTACAAACATGTACAGAGAATACACACACATACAGAGAACAAACACACACACACCCACTGGGTGGCAGGTAGCCTAGTGGTTAGAGCGTTACTTGTTCAGATCCCCGATCCGACAAGGTAAAATATCTGCCGATGTGCCCTTGAGGACGGCATTTATTCCTAAAAACACATTTCCAATTCACACCTGCGTATAATACACACTTGCACATGTGTGAAATAGGCCAAATATCACCCTCCAAATGATTATTA
Organism: Oncorhynchus nerka; assembly: GCF_034236695.1. Lineage (NCBI taxonomy): Eukaryota > Metazoa > Chordata > Actinopteri > Salmoniformes > Salmonidae > Oncorhynchus > Oncorhynchus nerka. The sequence continues at coordinate 18,783,936 of NC_088401.1, read as the reverse complement.
TTATTATTATTACACACACACACACACACACACAATACACACACACAGACACACACACATGTCATGGATATATACTCTTAATTAAACATAAACCTCAATTCAACATTAAGACACTACACAAACACAAGTCAGATAAACAACACATCACACTGAGACATTATTCATCTGAGAGTCAGACGTACTCTAATACTTCTCAGAGTGAATTACTCATTCACAGAGGGCTACTGCGAGTGTCGCGAGTGTCGTGAGTGTGTGTGTGTGTGTGTGTGTGTGTGTGTGTGTGTGTGTGTGTGTGTTATTGCTCTTGGAGAGTAGGCCGTTGTGGGTTGTTGCCCGGATTTGGAGATTCTGTAAGTAATTTAGTGTGTTTTTTGGAGGTGAGATCATTCTTCATTGCTTACACTGAGCATGAGGAAACACTGAGAGGAGTGGGAGCACAGGCCAGGTCTGGAGGTACAGGGAAACAGAGACCTGCGTTTAGGCACGCACACACCATACACACACACACACACCGTACACCATACAGAACAGGAAGAGTGAGAGAGGGAGGAATGGAGTGGAGAGAGAGATGGATGAGGAGAGCGAGAGAGGGAATGAGAAAGAGAAAAGGAGGGAGGTAGAGAGATGGATGATGGGAGGAAAATAACAGGGGGAGTGAGAGAGAGAAGAGGGGGAGAGAGAAAGGTCCAAATAGAGCCATATGTAGGGAGGGTAACATGATAAAACCAGGAGCTTGATGAAAGGAGAAAGTCAAACATTTTTTGTCAGATTTGTTCTACCATTTCAGTGCCAGACCTACACTACTATAGTCTAGTCTAGTCACAACTTACTGGGATCGCCAGACCCTACACCTATAGTCTAGAATCACAACTTCTCTGGACGCCAGACTACTTCTCAACCCTCTACTCCCTCTCTTACCTCTGAAGTTTTCTCTGATACACTGTACAACAACTCACTTCTCTCAACTTTCTTCCAACCCTGTCAATTATATGTTATCCTTCCTCGTATCATCCATGCACCATTTTGCACCACCCTATCCACTCATAGAGAAGTACCCTGCAGGCACAGATCTAGGATCATCTTATCTTATCCTATTCCCATTTGCTGCAATAACACAAAACTGACCATAGATCAGTGTCTGAGGCAACCCTACTCCTCTAGGACTTCAACCTTCCATCTTAGACTTTATACCATGTACCGTCAGTCTACCCTTTCCCCTCGTACGTTTTAGAATCATACACATGCCTAACTGTCGGATCAAAACATGTTGATGTAAATAGAGATTTGTCACGTGACTGTGAATCTCAAATTACAACTCAGCCCACGTAGCTTAACCCCGGCTATCGGCCAATCCAGTCGTGCTCTGAAATGAAACGCTATCCAGGCGGAGCTGAGTGGTTCTGGGATTTGAGCGGCTCCAGGTCCAATTATGAGGGTCTGCAGCATCTGGACCCAGTTAGGTCGAGTCAGAACTTACACTGAACGCCAGACCTGCACAACTATAATCTAGAGTCACAACTCACACTGAACGCCAGACCTACACTACTGTAGTCTAGAGTCACAATTTACACTGAACGCCAGGAAAACACTACTATAGTCTAGTCACAACTTACACTGATCGCCAGACCTACACTACTATAGTCTAGAGTCACAACTTACACTGAACGCCAGACCTACACTACTATAGTCTAGAGTCACAACTTACACTGAACGCCAGACCTACACTACTATAGTCTAGAGTCACAACTTACACTGAACGCCAGACCTACACTACTATAGTCTAGAGTCACAACTTACACTGAACGCCAGACCTACACTACTATAGTCACAACTTACACTGAACGCCAGACCTACACTACTATAGTCTAGTCACAACTTACACTGAACGTCACAACTTACACTGAACGCCAGACCTACACTACTATAGTCTAGAGTCACAACTTACACTGAACGCCAGACCTACACTACTATAGTCTAGAGTCACAACTTACACTGAACGCCAGACCTACACTACTATAGTCTAGAGTCACAACTTACACTGAACGCCAGACCTACACTACTATAGTCTAGTCACAACTTAACTGAACGCCAGACCTACACTACAATAGTCTATAGTCACAACTTACACTGAACGCCAGACCTACACTACTATAGTCTAGAGTCACAACTTACACTGAACGCCTAACCTACACTACAATAATCTATAGTCACAACTTACACTGAACGCCAGGAATACACTACTATAGTCTAGAGGCACAACTTACACTGATCGCCAGACCTACACTACTATAGTCTAGAGTCACAACTTACACTGATTGCCAGACCTACATTACTATTGTCTTGTCACAACTTACACTGATCGCCATACCTACACTACTATAGTCTAGTCACAACATAACTGAACCTCAGACCTACACTACTATAGTCTATAGTCACAACTTACACTGAACGCCAGACCTACACCACTGTAGTCTAGAGTCACAAATTACACGGAACGCCCGACCTACACTACTGTAGTCCAGAGTCACAACTTACACTGAACGCCAGGAAAACACTACTATAGTCTAGTCACAACTTACACTGAACGCCAGACCTACACTACTATAGTCTAGTCACAACTTACACTGAACGCCAGACCTACACTACTATAGTCTAGAGTCACAACTTACACTGAACGCCAGACCTACACTACTATAGTCTAGAGTCACAACTTACACTGAACGCCAGACCTACACTACTATAGTCACAACTTACACTGAACGCCAGACCTACACTACTATAGTCTAGTCACAACTTACACTGAACGCCAGACCTACACTACTATAGTCTAGTCACAACTTACACTGAACGCCAGACCTACACTACTATAGTCTAGTCACAACTTAACTGAACGCCAGACCTACACTACTATAGTCTAGAGTCACAACTAGTCTAGTCACAACTTACACAACTACACTGAACGCCAGACCTACACTACTATAGTCTAGAGTCACAACTTACACTGAACGCCAGACCTACACTACTATAGTCTAGTCACAACTTACACTGAACGCCAGACCTACACTACTATAGTCTAGTCACAACTTAACTGAACGCCAGACCTACACTACAATAGTCTATAGTCACAACTTACACTGAACGCCAGACCTACACTACTATAGTCTAGAGTCACAACTTACACTGAACGCCAGACCTACACTACTATAGTCTAGAGTCACAACTTACACTGAACGCCAGACCTACACTACTATAGTCACAACTTACACTGAACGCCTAACCTACACTACAATAATCTATAGTCACAACTTACACTGAACGCCAGGAATACACTACTATAGTCTAGAGGCACAACTTACACTGATCGCCAGACCTACACTACTATAGTCTAGAGTCACAACTTACACTGATTGCCAGACCTACATTACTATTGTCTTGTCACAACTTACACTGATCGCCATACCTACACTACTATAGTCTAGTCACAACATAACTGAACCTCAGACCTACACTACTATAGTCTATAGTCACAACTTACACTGAACGCCAGACCTACACCACTGTAGTCCAGAGTCACAACTTACACTGAACGCCAGGAAAACACTACTATAGTCTAGTCACAACTTACACTGAACGCCAGACCTACACTACTATAGTCTAGTCACAACTTACACTGAACGCCAGATCTACACTACTATAGTCTAGTCACAACTTACACTGAACGCCAGGAAAACACTACTGTAGTCTAGAGTCACAAATTACATTGAACGCGAGACCTACACTACTGTAGTCTAGAGTCACAAATTACACTGAACGCGCGACCTACACTACTGTAGTCTAGAGTCACAACTTACACTGAACGCCAGATCTACACTACTATAGTCTAGTCACAACTTACACTGAACGCCAGATCTACACTACTATAGTCTAGTGTGACGTAGAAATCAGTCACTGGCCGCGGGCAGCATTTGGTTCTTTAACGCACACACATATTCATCACTCCTCCCTGCGCCATTATAAGATAAGTTAACAATGTGGGTCGACACACAAATGAACTTCTGTCTTGGTGCATGCATTTCACACTTGTCAATGTTCATATTTGAGAGATACAATAATTATTATACTTATCAATGTTGTGGATGAGCGCATTGTTTGTTTGTTTGTTCTGTTCCTCTCTCTCCATCTCTGTAGCTTCCGGGTATGCTGGAAAAGGACCCGAGCTAAGGGAATTGGGTTGGCTTTATATAGTGCCTGTCCCAAATGGCTCATTAATGCATATGGGCATATTGAAAGATATTGTCAGTGGTGATGTAATGTTGTAAATGTTATGTTGTGATATTGTTTAAAACCGTGTTGCAATGTATATCCTTTAGTATGTTTAGTTCATGGAAAATGTAGGTTTGTATTGTTAATTGATTAATTAATTAGGGTTAATTGTTCTGAGGGGAGGGGCTAGCCCTACAAAAGGAGCCTCTCTTTCAGTTATGGAGAGGCATTTTGTATTGAGCTGTGGATGGGGCAGCATTGTTTTTAAGCTGTCCCATAAGGTAGACGTTGATGGCAGTACTGTTGTTTTTTGTTCCGGAATCACTTGTAAATAAACACCTTTGCACAGAAGAACTTTTGCGGCTCCGCCATCTTTTTAATTTGATAGAGGTTAGGTTATCCAGTTTAGCCTTCTGGCCTACTCTACGTGACATATGGGGGCAGTGGTGGGATGGCGTACCGCAAATCAGTGAATTCCAACAAGAGAGGTAAAGGAATGCGTACAGGATTGCGTTCTCAGCAACAGCATCAACTGTCAGAAAAGGTACCTGAAGTTGAACCGGGGTGGAATACCATGGAATCGTCTGGTGAAGAAGAGGTCAAGTATGAGAAACTAGGAGCCCGACCGCGGGGCCAAAGACAACCAGAACTGGGTGAGTTGCTGACTGAAGGAGCAGTTGGGGGACCAGAACCACACCCAACCATGGTAACCCTTTTTCAGCAACTTTTCACCTGCCTTGAGAGGGACGAAGACCTCAAGCAGGAGTTACGTGGCCTACGCCAATCTATCCTCACAGCTCCCCACCAGGCGGAACTCGTCAGTGAGAGCCCAAGATTGGGTCTTCCAACACCAGGACGACAAAGGCTCGATGCAGCAGGGACTTCAACTCCACAGCAGGCACCCCAAGCAGTAATGAGGCCAGCACCAGGAGACCAGTCCAGCAGTGTTAACATCCATCTTCCAGCATTCCTGAGGAAGGAGCCAAAGATGCCCTCATACCAGCAGGGGGAGGACATTGAAAACTACCTGCTGAGGTTTGAGCGCATGGCTAAGACGTGGCAGTGGCCTGAGGTAGAGTGGGCCTGCAGGCTTGTCCCATTGCTCACGGGCAAGGCCTTAGAGGCTTACACAGCAATGGATGAGGGGCTGTCCAATGTCTACAAGGGCTTGAAGGAAGCGCTGCTGGTGAAGTTTGACATCTCACCGGAAACCTACCGTCAACGCTTCAGAGCTGCATCAACGCCATCGGGTGAGTCGCCGACAGAGACGTACCACCGCCTCAAGGGTCTCTACCGACGATGGGTTCGACCGGGGGAGAAGACACAGGACGAAATCGGGGAGGTCATCATCCTCGAGCAACTTCTACAAGTTCTACCACACGACATTCGAACCTGGGTCCGAGAGCACGAGCCCAAGGACGGGCTTATGGCGGCCAAGCTTGCACTGCAGTATCTTAATGCACGTAAAGGTGGCCCACCACAACCTGCAGCACCCGCTCCAAGGAGTCTCAGACACAAAGGACATCAGAAACGCCAGAGATGGTGGAGGTAACTCTGGGGGTTATGTGTCTGGGAGGGAGGTAAGGGATCATGCAGTTCGCTCTGATGGGAGGGGTCTGACCTGTTTTTACTGCCGGCAGCAGGGGCACAAAGCTTCAATGTGTCCGCTACGTAAATCCAAGCTCTCAGGTTACTGTTATGTACCCAGAGAGGGGGATGGTGTTCAGAATAGACAGACTCGGGAAGGGTCATGCTTGGTACCTGTAAAAGTGAATGGTAAAAGTCTTACTGTAATGATTGACACCGGCAGTTCCCTGTCATTGATCAGAAAAGGTAATGTACCTGTTAATGACATTGATTATGGTCATCAGACACTGATCCAATGTGTCCATGGTGACCAGCAGCCCACAGCTGAGCTCACAGTTGAGATTCAGGGTCAGAAATACCTCAAAGTTGGGGTAATGGAGAAGCTACCTTTTGAGATGATTTTGGGGAGGGATGTGCCTGTACTCTCTGATCTGTTGGGAAGTGTGGGGGGTCAGCTATATGAGCAGTCAGTTTGCCAGTCTGATGTTCAGATGGCATGTTCAGTTGTCACTCGTGCCCAGGCCAAAGCTGGTTTACAACCTCTGCCTGACTTGTGTGATAGTCTGTGCGAGGGGGGAACCAAAGGGCCCAGAAAGTCACGCCGCCAGCGGCGTCTTGAGAATGATGTGGGAACCCCTGTACCTGTTGCTGATGTGTCTGGGTTAGAGGTGCAATGGGATGTTCCACAAAATTTTGCTACACTGCAGAAGTCTGACGCAACCTTGAAATGTTTGTTTGACAAGGCCTTAGCTGGGGACAGTCAATCTTCATGTGGGGGGATTTACACAGTAGACAACCACATACTCTACCTTGGGTCAGAGGCAGATAGCAGGAAGTTGGTGGTGCCATCTACCTGTAGACCACTTGTTCTCAACCTTGCACATACAGTTCCATGGGCAGGTCATCTAGGGCAACATAAGACCTATCTTAGGCTCCCATTTCTTTTGGCCCTCCATGTATACTGATTTACAAAAATACTGCAAATCATGCCCCACGTGCCAGAAAACCAGTGCTGTCCGTAGGTCTGAACGGGCTCCTCTATGTTCACTGCCAGTTAGCTCTACCCCATTCAAGAGAATTGCAATGGACATTGTTGGACCCTTGGAGAAGAGTAGTGCAGGTTACAAGTATATATTGGTGATCTGTGACTATGCCACCCGGTTCCCAGAAGCCTTCCCACTCCGTTCCATAACCACTCCAAAAATAATCAGTGCTCTTGTTCAGCTCTTCTCTCGTGTAGGAATCCCAGATGAAATCCTGACGGACCAAGGGACAAACTTCACCTCGCGACTGATGGTTCAACTCCACCGACAGCTGGGCATTAAAGGCTTGAGGACTACTCCCTACCATCCCCAAACGGATGGGCTCGTAGAGAGATTCAATCAAACAGCAGGTGGAGAAAGTGGTGAGAAGAGAGGCTATGACCAGCACGCTCGCCACAGAGAGTTTGAGCCAGGACAGAAAGTCCTGCTCCTCCTTCCCTCGTCTACCAGCAAGCTCCTTGCGCAATGGCAAGGACCGTACCTAATCGGGAGGAAGATGGGCCCAGTGACCTACGAGGTGCTGCACCCGGACAAGGGTAAGAAGAAGCAAACCTACCATGTGAAACTTCTCAAGGCCTGGGAGGAGAAAGAGGAACTCTCCAAAGGAAAGTCCTTTCTGGTCCGCAGAGTAGAAGAGGATGAGTCGGATGGGGTCACAGAGGCATGGAAAGAACGAGCAGAAGTCATACTGGCTCACCTGGAAGAAGACAAGCAAGATGAGCTGAAGCAGCTGTTTGGCAAGTATCCGGCCCTCTTCAGTCAGAGACCAGGAAGAACCAAAGTCCTGGAACACGTCATTCGTTTGAAACCTGGCCAGAACCCTGTCCGCCAGCATCCTTACCGTGTGCCTGAGAGGCTGGTGGTAGCCCTCAAGGAAGAGGTCCACACCATGATAGAGATGGATGTTGTCGAGCCATCTTCAAGTGAATGGAGCAGCCCTATTGTCATTGTCCCAAAGAAGGATGGCTCTTTGCGCGTCTGCATGGACTTCCGTAAGGTGAATGCCATCTCCCAGTTTGATGCCTATCCCATGCCCCGCATTGACGACTTACTGGAGAGAATAGGTAGAGCTCATTACATCACCACATGGGATCTCTGCAAAGGGTACTGGCAGGTGCCCCTGGCTGAACAATCCAAGGCCTACACTGCATTCCGGACGCCAATGGGCCTGTTCCAGTTCAAGGTCATGCCGTTTGGCCTTCATGGGGCCCCTGCGACTTTCCAGAGGCTGATGGACAAGGTCCTCCAGGACTGTGACGATTACTGTGCTGCTTACTTGGACGACGTGGTGATCTACAGCCACTCCTGGGAGGAGCACATACAGCATCTTAGCAGAGTCCTGGGGAAGATCCATGAAGCAGGCCTCACGCTTAACCTCCTGAAGTGTGAGTGGGCAAAACAGGAGACAAAGTACCTGGGTTACCAGCTGGGTAAGGGTGAAGTTCGGCCTCAGGTGGCGAAAGTGGAGTCCATCAGGAATAGCCCTCAACCCAGAACCAAGAAACAGGTGAAGTCCTTCCTAGGTCTGGCAGGGTGGTACCGGAGATTCATTCCACAGTTTTCGACCATCGCTGTCCCTCTGACCAACCTCACTTCGAAGGGGGCCAGCAACCCTGTGAAGTGGACTGAGGAGTGTGAGGAAGCCTTCATGACACTGAAAAAAACGACTGTGCTCATTCCCTGTTCTCCAGACCCCTGATTTTCAGAAGAGATTTCTCGTGCAGGTGGACGCTTCGGCTGTAGGAATTGGAGCTGTACAATTCCTACTCTACGTGACACTAGTCACAACTTAACTGAACCTCAGACCTACACTACTGTAGTCTAGTCACAACTTACACTAAACGCCAGACCTACACCACTGTAGTCTAGAGTCACAAATTACACGGAACGCCAGACCTACACTTTTATAGTCTAGTCAAAACTTACACTGAACGCCAGGAAAACACTACTATAGTCTAGTCACAACTTACACTGAACGCCAGACCTACACTACTGTAGTCTAGTCACAACTTACACTGAACGCCAGACCTACACTACTATAGTCTAGTCACAACTTACACTGAACGCCAGACCTACACTACAATAGTCTATAGTCACAACTTACACTGAACGCCCTACCTACACTACTATAGTCTTGTCCCAACATACCCTGAACGCCCGACCTACACTGCTATAGTCTATAGTCACAACTTACACTGAACGCCAGACCTACACTACTATAGTCTAGTCACAACTTACACTGAACGCCAGACCTACACTACTATAGTCTAGTCACAACTTACACTGAACGCCAGACCTACACTACAATAGTCTATAGTCACAACTTACACTGAACGCCCTACCTACACTACTATAGTCTTGTCCCAACATACCCTGAACGCCCGACCTACACTGCTATAGTCTATAGTCACAAATTACACGGAACGCCCGACCTACACTACTATAGTCTAGTCACAACTTACACTGAACGCCAGGAAAACACTCCTATAGTCTATAGGCACAACTTACACTGATTGCCAGACCTACATTACTATAGTCTTGTCACAACTTACACTGATCGCCATACCTACACTACTATAGTCTAGTCACAACTTACACTGAACGCCAGACCTACACCACTGTAGTCTAGAGTCACAAATTACACGGAACGCCAGACCTACACTTTTATAGTCTAGTCAAAACTTACACTGAACGCCAGGAAAACACTACTATAGTCTAGTCACAACTTACACTGAACGCCAGACCTACACTACTGTAGTCTAGTCACAACTTACACTGAACGCCAGACCTACACTACTATAGTCTAGTCACAACTTACACTGAACGCCAGACCTACACTACTATAGTCTAGTCACAACTTACACTGAACGCCAGACCTACACTACAATAGTCTATAGTCACAACTTACACTGAACGCCCTACCTACACTACTATAGTCTAGAGTCACAACTTGCACTGATCGCCAGACCTACACTACTATAGTCTTGTCCCAACATACACTGAACGCCAGATCTACACTACTATAGTCTAGTCACAACTTACACTGAACGCCAGACCTACACTACTATAGTCTAGAGTCACAACTTACACTAAATGCCAGACCTACACTACTATAGTCTTGTCCCAACATACACTGAACGCCAGATCTACACTACTATAGTCTAGTCACAACTTACACTGAACGCCAGGAAAACACTACTATAGTCTAGTCACAACTTACACTAAACGCCAGACCTGCACTACTGTAGTCTAGAGTCACAAATTAGACGGAACGCCCGACCTACACTACTGTAGTCTAGAGTTACAACTTAACTGAACCTCAGACCTACACTACTATAGTCTAGTCACAACTTACACTGAACACCAGACCTTCACTACTATAGTCTAGAGTCACAACTTACACTGATCGCCATACCTACACTACTATAGTCTAGAGTCACAATTTACACTAAACGCCAGACCTACACTACTACTATCTAGTCACAACTTACACTGAACGCCAGGAATACACTCCTATAGTCTATAGGCACAACTTACACTGATCGCCAGACCTACACTACTATAGTCTAGTCACAACTTAACTGAACCTCAGACCTACACTACTATAGTCTAGTCACAACTTACACTGAACAGCAGACCTTCACTACTATAGTCTAGTCACAACTTACACTGAACGCCAGATCTACACTACTACTATCTAGTCACAACTTACACTGAACGCCAGATCTACACTACTAGTCTAGTCACAACTTACACTGATTGCCAGACCTAAATTACTATAGTCTAGTCACAACTTAACTGAACCTCAGACCTACACTACTATAGTCTAGAGTCACAACTTACACTGAACACCAGACCTTCACTACTATAGTCTAGAGTCACAACTTACACTGATCGCCATACCTACACTACTACTATCTAGTCACAACTTACACTGATCGCCAGACCTACACTACTATAGTCTAGTCACAACTTAACTGAACCTCAGACCTACACTACTATAGTCTAGTCACAACTTACACTGAACGCCAGACCTACACTACTATAGTCTAGTCACAACTTACACTGAACGCCAGATCTACACTACTATGGTCTAGAGTCACAACTTACACTGAACGCCAGATCTACACTACTATAGTCTAGAGTCACAACTTACACTGAACGCCAGATCTACACTACTATAGTCTAGAGTCACAACTTACACTGAACGCCAGATCTACACTACTATAGTCTAGAGTCACAACTTACACTGAACGCCAGATCTACACTACTATAGTCTAGTCACAACTTAACTGAACGCCAGACCTACACTACTATAGTCTTGTCCCAACATACACTGAACGCCAGATCTACACTACTATAGTCTAGTCACAACTTACACTGAACGCCAGGAAGACACTACTATAGTCTAGAGTCACAACTTACACTGAACGCCAGACCTACACTACTATAGTCTAGTCACAACTTACACTGCACGCCTAACCTACACTAGAATAGTCTATAGTCACAACTTACACTGAACGCCAGACCTACACTAGAATAGTCTATAGGCACAACTTACACTGATCGCCAGACCTACACTACTATAGTCTAGTCACAACTTACACTGATCGCCATACCTACATTACTATAGTCTAGTCACAACTTAACTGAACGCCAGACCTACACTACTATAGTCTTGTCCCAACATACACTGAACGCCAGATCTACACTACTATAGTCTAGTCACAACTTAACTGAACCTCAGACCTACACTACTATAGTCTAGTCACAACTTACACTGAACACCAGACCTTCACTACTATAGTCTAGAGTCACAACTTACACTGATCGCCATACCTACACTACTATAGTCTAGAGTCACAACTTACACTAAACGCCAGACCTACACTACTACTATCTAGTCACAACTTACACTGAACGCCAGGAATACACTCCTATAGTCTATAGTCACAACTTACACTGATCGCCAGACCTACACTACTATAGTCTAGTCACAACTTAACTGAACGCCAGACCTACACTACTATAGTCTTGTCCCAACATACACTGAACGCCAGATCTACACTACTATAGTCTAGTCACAACTTAACTGAACGCCAGACCTACACTACTATAGTCTTGTCCCAACATACACTGAACGCCAGATCTACACTACTATAGTCTAGTCACAACTTACACTGAACGCCAGGAAGACACTACTATAGTCTAGAGTCACAACTTACACTGAACGCCAGACCTACACTACTATAGTCTAGTCACAACTTACACTGCACGCCTAACCTACACTAGAATAGTCTATAGTCACAACTTACACTGAACGCCAGACCTACACTACTATAGTCTAGTCACAACTTACACTGCACGCCTAACCTACACTAGAATAGTCTATAGTCACAACTTACACTGAACGCCAGGAATACACTACTATAGTCTAGAGTCACAACTTACACTGAAAGCCTAACCTACACTACAATAGTCTATAGTCACAACTTACACTGATCGCCAGATCTACACTACTATAGTCTAGTCACAACTTAACTGAACGCCAGGAAAACACTCCTATAATCTATAGGCACAACTTACACTGAACGCCAGACCTACACTACAATAGTCTATAGTCACAACTTACACTGAACGCCAGACCTACACTACTGTAGTCTTGTCACAACTTACACTGATCGCCAGACCTACACTACTATAGTCTAGTCACAACTTAACTGAACCTCAGACCTACACTACTATAGTCTAGAGTCACAACTTACACTGAACGCCAAACCTACACTACTATAGTCTAGTCACAACTTACGCTGAACGCCAGATCTACACTACTATAGTCTAGTCACAACTTACACTGAACGCCAGGAAGACACTACTATAGTCTAGAGTCACAACTTACACTGAACGCCAGATCTACACTACTATAGTCTAGTCACAACTTACACTGAACGCCAGGAAGACACTACTATAGTCTAGAGTCACAACTTACACTGAACGCCAGACCTACACTGGAATAGTCTATAGGCACAACTTACACTGATCGCCAGACCTACACTACTATAGTCTAGTCACAACTTACACTGATCGCCATACCTACATTACTATAGTCTAGTCACAACTTAACTGAACGCCAGACCTACACTACTATAGTCTTGTCCCAACATACACTGAACGCCAGATCTACACTACTATAGTCTAGTCACAACTTACACTGATCGCCATACCTACACTACTATAGTCTATAGTCACAACTTACACTGAACGCCAGACCTACACTACTGTAGTCTTGTCACAACTTACACTGATCGCCAGACCTACACTACTATAGTCTAGTCACAACTTAACTGAACCTCAGACCTACACTACTATAGTCTAGAGTCACAACTTACACTGAACGCCAAACCTACACTACTATAGTCTAGTCACAACTTACGCTGAACGCCAGACCTACACTACTATAGTCTAGAGTCACAACTTACACTGAACGCCAGATCTACACTACTATAGTCTAGTCACAACTTAACTGAACCTCAGACCTACACTACTATAGTCTAGTCACAACTTACACTGAACAGCAGACCTTCACTACTATAGTCTAGTCACAACTTACACTGAACCTCAGATCTACACTACTATAGTCTAGTCACAACTTACGCTGAACGCCAGACCTACACTACTACTATCTAGTCACAACTTACACTGAACGCCAGATCTACACTACTAGTCTAGTCACAACTTACACTGATTGCCAGACCTAAATTACTATAGTCTAGTCACAACTTAACTGAACGCCAGACCTACACTACTATAGTCTTGTCCCAACATACACTGAACGCCAGATCTACACTACTATAGTCTAGTCACAACTTACACTGATCGCCATACCTACACTACTATAGTCTATAGTCACAACTTACACTGAACGCCAGACCTACACTACTGTAGTCTTGTCACAACTTACACTGATCGCCAGACCTACACTACTATAGTCTAGTCACAACTTAACTGAACCTCAGACCTACACTACTATAGTCTAGAGTCACAACTTACACTGAACGCCAGATCTACACTACTATAGTCTAGAGTCACAACTTACACTGAACGCCAGATCTACACTACTATAGTCTAGTCACAACTTAACTGAACGCCAGACCTACACTACTATAGTCTTGTCCCAACATACACTGAACGCCAGATCTACACTACTATAGTCTAGTCACAACTTACACTGAACGCCAGGAAGACACTACTATAGTCTAGAGTCACAACTTACACTGAACGCCAGATCTACACTACTATAGTCTAGTCACAACTTACACTGAACGCCAGGAAGACACTACTATAGTCTAGAGTCACAACTTACACTGAACGCCAGACCTACACTGGAATAGTCTATAGGCACAACTTACACTGATCGCCAGACCTACACTACTATAGTCTAGTCACAACTTACACTGATCGCCATACCTACATTACTATAGTCTAGTCACAACTTAACTGAACGCCAGACCTACACTACTATAGTCTTGTCCCAACATACACTGAACGCCAGATCTACACTACTATAGTCTAGTCACAACTTAACTGAACCTCAGACCTACACTACTATAGTCTAGTCACAACTTACACTGATCGCCATACCTACACTACTATAGTCTATAGTCACAACTTACACTGAACGCCAGACCTACACTACTACTATCTAGTCACAACTTACACTGAACGCCAGGAATACACTCCTATAGTCTATAGTCACAACTTACACTGAACGCCAGGAATACACTCCTATAGTCTATAGGCACAACTTACACTGATCGCCAGACCTACACTACTATAGTCTAGTCACAACTTAACTGAACGCCAGACCTACACTACTATAGTCTTGTCCCAACATACACTGAACGCCAGATCTACACTAGAATAGTCTATAGTCACAACTTACACTGAACGCCAGGAATACACTACTATAGTCTAGAGTCACAACTTACACTGAACGTGCGACCTACACTACTATAGTCTAGAGTCACAACTTACACTGAACGCCTAACCTACACTACAATAGTCTATAGTCACAACTTACACTGATCGCCAGATCTACACTACTATAGTCTAGTCACAACTTAACTGAACGCCAGGAAAACACTCCTATAATCTATAGGCACAACTTACACTGAACGCCAGACCTACACTACAATAGTCTATAGTCACAACTTACACTGAACGCCAAACCTACACTACTATAGTCTAGTCACAACTTACGCTGAACGCCAAACCTACACTACTATAGTCTAGTCACAACTTAACTGAACCTCAGACCTACACTACTATAGTCTAGTCACAACTTACGCTGAACGCCAGACCTACACTACTATAGTCTAGTCACAACTTACACTGAACCTCAGATCTACACTACTATAGTCTAGTCACAACTTACGCTGAACGCCAGACCTACACTACTATAGTCTAGTCACAACTTACACTGAACGCCAGATCTACACTACTACTATCTAGTCACAACTTACACTGAACGCCAGATCTACACTACTAGTCTAGTCACAACTTACACTGATTGCCAGACCTAAATTACTATAGTCTAGTCACAACTTAACTGAACCTCAGACCTACACTACTATAGTCTAGTCACAACTTACACTGAACACCAGACCTTCACTACTATAGTCTAGAGTCACAACTTACACTGATCGCCATACCTACACTACTACTATCTAGTCACAACTTACACTGCACGCCTAACCTACACTAGAATAGTCTATAGGCACAACTTACACTGATCGCCAGACCTACAGTACTATAGTCTAGTCACAACTTAACTGAACCTCAGACCTACACTACTATAGTCTAGTCACAACTTACACTGAACGCCAGACCTACACTACTATAGCCTAGAGTCACAACTTACACTAAATGCCAGACCTACACTACTGTAGTCTAGAGTCACAACTTACACTGAACGCCAGATCTACACTACTATAGTCTAGTCACAACTTACACTGAACGCCAGATCTACACTACTATAGTCTAGAGTCACAACTTACACTGAACGCCAGATCTACACTACTATAGTCTAGTCACAACTTAACTGAACGCCAGACCTACACTACTATAGTCTTGTCCCAACATACACTGAACGCCAGATCTACACTACTATAGTCTAGTCACAACTTACACTGAACGCCAGGAAGACACTACTATAGTCTAGAGTCACAACTTACACTGAACGCCAGACCTACACTACTATAGTCTAGTCACAACTTACACTGCACGCCTAACCTACACTAGAATAGTCTATAGGCACAACTTACACTGATCGCCAGACCTACACTACTATAGTCTAGTCACAACTTAACTGAACGCCAGACCTACACTACTATAGTCTAGTCACAACTTACACTGATCGCCATACCTACATTACTATAGTCTAGAGTCACAACTTACACTAAACGCCAGGAATACACTCCTATAGTCTATAGGCACAACTTACACTGATTGCCAGACCTACACTACTATAGTCTAGTCACAACTTAACTGATCGCCAGACCTACACTACTATAGTCTAGTCACAACTTACACTGCACGCCTAACCTACACTAGAATAGTCTATAGGCACAACTTACACTGATCGCCAGACCTACACTACTATAGTCTAGTCACAACTTACACTGAACCTCAGACCTACACTACTGTAGTCTAGTCACAACTTACACTGAACGCCAGATCTACACTACTATAGTCTAGTCACAACTTACACTGAACGCCAGACCTACACTACTATAGTCTAGTCACAACTTACACTGAACGGAAGGAAAACACTACTATAGTCTAGAGTCACAACTTACACTGAACGCCAGATCTACACTACTATAGTCTAGTCACAACTTACACTGAACGCCAGACCTACACTACTATAGTCTAGTCACAACTTACACTGAACGCCAGGAAAACACTACTATAGTCTAGTCCCAACATACACTGAACGCCAGATCTACACTACTATAGTCTAGTCACAACTTACACTGAACGCCAGACCTACACTACTATAGTCTAGTGTCACACCTTACACTGAACGCCAGATCTACACTACTAGTCTAGTCACAACTTACACTGAACGCCAGACCTACACTACTACTATCTAGTCACAACTTACACTAAACGCCAGACCAACACTACTGTAGTCTAGAGTCACAACTTACACTGAACGCCAGATCTACACTACTATAGTCTAGTCACAACTTACACTGAACGCTCAGACCTACACTACTATAGTCTAGTCACAACTTAACTGAACCTCAGACCTACACTACTATAGTCTAGTCACAACTTACACTGAACGCCAGGAAAACACTACTATAGTCTAGTCACAACTTACACTGATCGCCATACCTACACTACTACTATCTAGTCACAACTTACACTGCACGCCTAACCTACACTACAATAGTCTATAGGCACAACTTACACTGAACGCCAGACCTACACTACTATAGTCTAGTCACAACTTAACTGAACGCCAGACCTACACTACTATAGTCTTGTCCCAACATACACTGAACGCCAGGAAAACACTACTATAGTCTAGAGTCACAACTTACACTGAACGCCAGACCTACACTACTATAGTCTGAACGCTGATAGTGGGCCTCTGTACACCTATGTAGATATTCCATAGAAAATCTGTTGTCTCCAGCAACAACAGTAATTTACAACATTAACAATGTCTACGCTGTATTTCTGATCAATTTGATGTTATTTTAATGGACAACGTTTTTTGCTTTTCTTTAAAAAACAAGGACATTTCTAAGTAACCCCATACTTTTGAACAGTTGTGTACATGAAGATTAAGGCATACACACTTCTTAAAGCATTGTTGGTTATGGGCTTGTAAGTAAGTTAGGTTAGGTCTACACTTGTTGTATTCCGCGCATGTGACAATTAAATTTGATTAGTTTTTTTACACACACACACTACAGTGAGCCCCAGCACAGTCGGAGAGAGAAAGAACAGTACATTTAGAGTTACACAACATGCCTACCACTTTGAAGATGCCAACAGAAAACTAGAGCGTGCATAACTATTCCCCCCCCTCCCAAAAGGCAATACTTTATAGAGCCACCTTTTGATGCAATTACAGCTGCAAGTCTCTTGGGGTATGCCTCTATAAGCTTGGCACATCTAGCCACTGGGACTTTTGCCAATTCTTCTAGGTAAAACTGCTCCAGCTCCTTCAAGTTGGATGGGTTCCGCTGGTGGACAGCAATCTTTAAGTCATACCACAGATTCTCAATTGGTTTGAGGTCTGGGCTTTGACTAGGTCATTCAAAGACATTTAAATATTTCCCCTTAATCCACTCGAGTGTTGCTTTAGCAGTATGCTTAGGGTCATTGTCCTGCTGGAAGGTGAACCTCCATCCCAGTCTCAAATCTCTGGAAGACTGAAACAGGTTTCCCTCAAGAATTTCCCTGTATTTAGCGCCATCCATCATTCCTTCAATTCTGACCAGTTTCCCAGTCCCTGCCAATGAAAAACATCCCCACAGCATGATGCTGCCACCACTATGCTTCACTGTGGGGATGAGAAGTGTTGGGTTTGCGCCAGACATAGCGTTTTCCTTGATGGCCAAAAAGCTCAATTTTAGTCTCATCTGACCAGAGTACCTTCTTCCATATGTTTGGGGAGTCTCCCACATGCCTTTTGGCAAACACCAAACGTGTTTGCTTATTTTTTCTTTAAGCAATGGCTTTTTTTCCGGTCACTCTTCTGTAAAGCCCAGCTCTGTGGAGTGTACGGCTTAAAGTCGTCCTATGGACAGATACTCCAATCTCCACTGTGGCGCTTTGCAGCTCCTTCAGGGTTATCTTTGGTTTATTTGTTGCCTCTCTGATTAATGCCCTCCTTGCTTGGTCCGTGAGTTTTGGTGGCGGCCCTCTCTTGGCAGGTTTGTTGTGGTGCCATATTCTTTCCATTTCTTAATAATGGATTTAATGGTGCTCTGTGGGATGTACAAAGTTTGGGATATTTTTTTATAACCCAACCCTGATCTGTACTTCTCCACAACTTTGTCCCTGACCTGTTTGGATAGCTCCTTGGTCTTCATGGTGCCACTTGCTTGGTAGTGCCCCTTGCTTAGTGGTGTTGCAGACTCTGGGGCCTTTCAGAACAGATGTATATACTGAGATCGTGTGACAGATCATGTGACACTGAGATTGCACACAGGTTGACTTTATTTAACTAATAATTTGACTTCTGAAGGTAATTGGTTGCACCAGATCTTATTTAGGGGCTTCATAGCAGATGGGGTGAATAGATATGCACGCATCACTTTTCCATTTTTTTTCTAATTATTTGAAACAAGTAATTTTTTTTAATGTCCATTACATAAAATCCAAATAAAAATCTATTTAAATTACAGGTTGTGTATCGCCTGTCGTCGGAAGGGTTGGACCAAAGCGCAGCGTGAAAAGTGTTCATGATTTCTTTTATTATCAAAAAACACTCGAACAAAGTAACAAAACGAAAGCGAACAGTTCTGTCAGGTAACAGAAACTAAACAGAAAATAACTACCCACATACACAAGTGGGGAAAAAAGGCTGCCTAAGTATGATTCCCAATCAGAGACAACGATAGCCAGCTGTCCCTGATTGGGATCCCTACTCGGCCAAAACAAAGAAATAGACAACATAGAAAGCCCACCCAAATCACACCCTGACCTCACCAAATAGAGAAATAAAACGGCTCTCTAAGGTCAGGGTGTGACAGTACCCCCCCCCCCCCAAATCTGAACCTACAGGGGAGGGTCCGGGTGGGCGTGACAGGGCGTGACAGTTTGTAATGCAACAAAATAGGAAAAATGCCAAGGGGGATGAATACTTTTGCAAGGCACTGTATTTTGCCAATATACCACGGCTAAGGGCTGTTCTTACGCATGACGCAATGCGGAGTGCCTGCATACAGCCCTTAGCCGTGGTATATTGGCCATGTGCGGCAGGGTAGCCTAGTGGTGAGAGCGTTGGACTAGTAACCGGAAGGTTGCAAGTTCAAACCCCCGAGCTGTCGTTCTGCCCCTGAACAGGCAGTTAACCCACTGTTCCTAGGCTGTCATTGAAAATAAGAATTTGTTCTTAACTGACTTGCCTGGTTAAATAAAGGTAAAAAAATATATATATATTTTTTTTTTACCACAAACCCCCGAGGTGCCTTATTGCTATTATAAACTGTTTACCAACATAATTAAAAGAGTTAAAATACATGTTTTGTCTAACCCGTGTGGTATAAGATCTGATATATCACTGTTGTCAATCAATCAACATTCACGTCTTGAATCACATTTTTTGCAACTTGCAAAGTTTTTAGTCTGTAGTGGTGAGTATTTTGAGTCCTGCAGGGTGGATGTGCACAGCTTTATTTTCAGATCATTTCTTATCTTTACGTGGTTCCAAATGTGGAAGACTGTATGTTCTCAGTTCTAACATTTTAAGAGGGTACTTCAGTGCACTTGTGTCATAGTGTGCAAGCGTACATTAGCAGGTGTGTGTGTGTGTGTGTGTGTGTGTGTGTGTGTGATTTGTTCAGTGTTTTGTCACAGTGAGGATGTGACACAGCTGCTAAGGTCAGTAGGAGACACCACGTGAGGGGGTCGTTGTCATGGCGCCCACATGAATAATAGTGTGCTCAGTGAAGACTGATGAGACTTTGGGGGGGTTTAGGAGAACATCACACTCAACATTGATGCGTACAGTACCCCACACACACCTGCAGACACAGGAAATGACATGCATTCAATGGTCACGCAAACCCATTTTTATTCTGTACTTTATTTATTTATATTGCTTAGTTGATATGATCAATGATCAACATTGATATAACTGAGACGTTGTAGTGCTGTAGTTAGCTACCCATTTTCATTCATACTCAATGAGTACCTACTAACTACATACAATAGGCTGTAAGTAGTCTATATGGATACACAGTACAAACAGATAGACACACAGCCTAAACACTGCCAACATTCACACAGTAAAAAAAGTCCACTCCCACTATTTTCCCCAACTTCTCACTCCCTCTCTATCACTCTAATAACTTAATTCATAACAATCTTTGTCTGGGTCTATAATGGGGTTTGGTGGTTGGGGGGGGCTGAAGCTAGGAGTGGTGACAGGACAGCCTAGCTGAAGGGGAGCGTTGCATGCTGGGACAGCAGCCTGCTGAGAGAGAGGCATTCTGGGAGGTGGTCTGCTGCGGGCAAGGCCTCTGGGGGCTGCAGTATGGTTAATGGGCCTTTCATGGCCGGGCTACAAAGCCTTTTGTCCAGGCCTAATTCAGCCAGACCAGCACAGAGAGGAGAGGGGGAGGGGGAAGAGGTGGTATGGAGGGGTTGGTTGAGAGTTTGGGACCCTCTCGCTCTGCTCCTAGTGGCCCCCCAAGCAGTAGCAACAGCAACACCAGAACACTGGCCAAGCACTGGCAAACCACACCCACACCAAAGCTTTGGGAAAACACCCTCAAATACTGATGATGACTCTCCAAAATATGTGCGTGTGTGTGTGTGTGTGTGTGTCTGTGTACACAGGACAGGGAGAGAGTATCCTTACTTTGTGAGTGAGCATGTCTGATTATGGAAATGGTTTAGTTTTAGTCACTGACGAATGAACGTAATTATTTCACCAACATGTCAATAATATCATCAGTCCCATGCATACCAATAACATGTGGTTATGAACTAGCAGGAGGGGGTGCATAAAGAACAGACAGGACCAACTGCACACTGGCAATAACACACACACACACAACAACCCAGCTACCCCAAGCACCACACACACTTCATACACTTTCACCTTGAACAAGAACAACAGGTGTCACAAACCGGCAAGGCTTTGTATGCAAATAACACCCCACTGTGTTGCAATAACCACTCAGGTGCATGGTGGGAACTCCTCCATTCAGCTCCCGGACAACCCCTCACCAACTGGACCCTGTCAAACCCCTGTAATCTTAGTCGGGATAGTCCTTTATTCATTAAGTGGAGAGTTTAACCCCTCATTTCAAATGGCGCTGATTAAAGTGAAGTAGAATTTGCGAGGCATGTGCATGGGTTATTTTCTGTGATCACTGTAGTATGAGAGAGAGAGAGAGAGAGAGTATTGCGATGCCTCTTACTGCCTCTTACTGCCTCCATCTCCTGACAGCTGCGCTAGAGAGAGATAGAGGCATGCGGGCTTCAATGGACGGGCTCAATACAAACTGGAGGAACACACCAGTCTAGGGGATGAGGGGGAGGGGCATTTTTTTCTCCCCCCACCATGTAGAACTTTTGGGACTTTTTTTGTTTGTCTTATACTGTTCCTATTAAACTATTTTATGCACAGGTACATACATTCATTATAACAACACATTTCATCATTACGCACTGCGGTGAGAACCACTGGGCCTGACAATAGAGTGTGTTTCTTGGGGGAAACTAGAGGGCTTTACCAAACTTTGTGATTTGGGAGCGAGCCCCTATTGTTCAGATCCCTCCCCCTTCTTGGGAAGTGGGTGGACCCGAAAAGGCGTCGCAAAGGGAAGAATTGTTTGAGAGCTCAGTCATCCAAAAACGGCCATTCAATGTGAGAACTTGGGGAGCCTAAGAAAATGTCGGTGGCATCGCAGTAAATTACTAAAGCAGTAAAGAAAAAGGAAAAGTGTTTTTTTCCCCCGGATTTTACTGAAGTAAAAAGCTGAGAAAGAGATTGTTGTCCGAGGAGTAAACACCAACTATAGCACGTTTTGGTAAGTTTTTCTTTACTAATGATCCCTGTCTTGCGGTAGGTACTACGCGAAGTAATGACACATGCGTTACAAGTTAACAATATGCTTTTATTTATGTAATAACGGATTCACTCAGGGAAGCATATTTTAGACATGGATGTGTGATAACATAAACCTTGTATGTTCAGTGTGTTTCATGTTGTAATCGGGATGCGGATACCTCGCTAACTTTGTGTGTAACAATTGTTTTGTTTCCACGTTCTATTTGATTCAACTACCGTTCAGGGCAAATCAATAGAAGCAAAGACTGCGCGCTTAATATTGAGAATATGGAACGAAATGGTCATAAAAAGTACTCATTTGAAAATGTGATTGTAGGATGGTTGTAGAAGATAGTTTTGGGACGCATTGAGTGATGGGGGTAGTAGCTTTTGACCATTTCTGCCTTCAGCTTTCAGAATTGCGTCTTTTTTTTTGCCAAATTAGTTTCTCAAACGTTAGATCTTTGTGTCTGAATGCATTTTGTATTATTCTTATGATTAAAATGTATATTATTTTTGGGTAAAAACATTGTCATTTTAAGACCAACAGTGTGAAGATGTTTGCAGGCCTCAGTCCGTAGTCGTTCCTATAGAGGAGAGTAACAGAAAACAGACATGGCAAAGCGCTGCCAAATTCCCTCCCCAAATCGTTGGTTTCATGCCTACATCTTATTTATTAGCCTGCCTCAATGTCAACCGAAACAGATTGGATTTTATCTCATGACGCACAGCTTTGACACCACTAATTGTGTGCTTTTAAAAAGAACCCACTCCCCTCATCACTAAACCAAACGTACACTGTGCAAGAATAACCTAATTACAATAAATGGACAGCTGGTGAACTCTTCTGAACCATCAATGCGGTGGAATGCCTGAATGTCTTTTAGCTGTGAGCTGTCAAGGGCGTCTCTCAATGAGTCTCATATCATCCCTTTGCTGAGGAATAATTTAAATGACCAAATATTTTTTTCTAATCCAATGGGCTAATGAGCTCTTGGCGAATCCGCGAATGGGTGAGATAGTCACTGCTCTATTTAGAATACAATTAGCCCAACTGCCTCGCATAGAAAATAGACCTGAGTTAAACCGAAAAGATATCCTGACAGCTGGAGAGATTGTTTCAGCTCAATCCATGATGTCAGATGGATTAAAAACGAGGGCTTGAAATTGCCAGGGATCTCATGATACCATATTATCAAGATACTTTGGTGCCGATATGATACACTACATGACCAAAAGTATGTGGGAGTTCTCACATATACTGAGCACTTGTTGGCTGCTTTTCCTTCACTCTGCAGTCCAACTCATCCCAAACAATCTCAATTGGGTTGAGGTCGGGTGATTGTGGAGGCCAGGTCATTTGATGCAGCACTCCATCACTTTCCTTCTTGGTCAAATAGCACGTACACAGCCTGAAGGTGTGTTGGGTCATTGTCCCATTGAAAAACAAATGATAGTCCCACTATGCACAAGCCAGATGGGATGGCGTATCGCTGCAGAATGCTGTGGTAGCCATGCTGGTTAAGTGTGCCTTGAATTCTATATAAATCACCAACAATGTCACCAGCAAAGCACCCCCACACCATCGCACCTCCTCCTCCATGCTTCATGGTAGGAACCACACACGCGGAGATCATCCGTTCACCGACTCTGCATCTCACAAAGACACGGAAGTTGGAACCAAAAATCTCAAATTTGGACTCATCAGACCAAAGAACAGATTTCCACCGGTCTAACGTCCATTGCTTGTGTTTCTTGGCCCATGCAAGTCTCTTCTTCTTATTGGTGTTCTTCAACCATGAAAGCCTGATTCATGCAGTCTCCTATGAACAGTTGATGTCGATGTGTCTGTTACTTGAACTCTGTGAAGCATTTATATGAGCTGCAATTTCTGAGGTTGGTAACTCTAATGAATTTATCCTCTGCTGTAGAGGTAACTCTGGGTCTTCCTTTCCTGTGGCGTTCCTCATGAGAACCAGTTTCATCATAGTGCTTGATGGTTTTTGTGACTGCACTTGAAGAAACTTTCAAAGTTGTCGAAATGTTCCGGATTGACTGACCTTCATGTCTTAAATTAATGATAGACTGTCGTTTCTCTTTGCTTATTTGAGCTGTTTTTGCCATAATATAGACTTGGTCTTTTAACAAATAGGGCTATCTTCTGTATACCAACTCTATCTTGTCACAACACAACTGATTGGCACAAACTCATTCAGAAGGAAATACATTTCACAAATGAACTTTTAACAAGGCACACCTGTTCATTTAAATGCATTCCAGGTGACTACCTCATGAAGCTGGTTGAGAGAATGCCAAGCGTGTGCAAAGCTGTCATCCAGGCAAAGAGTGGCTACTTTGAAAAATCTCAAATCTCAAATATATTTAGATTTGTTTAACACTTTTTTGGTTACTACATTATTCCATATGTGTTAGTTCATAGTTTTGATGTCTTCACTATTATTCTACAATGTAGAAAATAGTAAAAATAAAGAAAAACCTTAGATTGAGTAGGTGTGTCCAAACCTTTGACTGGTGCTGTATAATGTATGTATTGAGATTCTCATGATTCAATATGTATTTCTATTCGATACTGTGATTTTATAGTTGTTAATTGTGATTTTATGTCCCAAACATATTGTTCACCATGTCTTCTGCAGAGGGACAAGAGAGAGTCATGAGAAAACAAGCTTTAATCAGTCATGGAAATAAAAGTGATGAAAACTAATTGTCTCCCTATTTAAATAGAAGATGGAGAACAAGCTATGTTTTGGTGCAGGTACAGTCAACTAGTGTAAAAATAAGACTTGGATATTGTCAAAACTAAAAGATACAATATATTGTAAAAAAAAAAGAATATCCCGATATGTAACTGTATTGATTTCCCCCCATCGCTATTAAAACCCTTTCCTGCAGTCAAATGACCAAATTGTCTTCTAGTGGCCTTATGGGTGGAATATTATTCATCTTATTCATCATTTCATAATTAATAAACAGGATTTTTTTTTAAATGAACAGAAAGTCCGGTGTTTCTATGTCACAGAGTTTTGTTCTATTTCAGTCTTCTGTGATGTATATAAAGTGTAATATTGGGATGCAAACTCTAAATGTAATACATTTCAACTCGACACCTGTACCATGTCAGATGTATTATTTGGTTTAAGCCCATAACCATGTGTGTGAGGTGTTTGTTTTAAAGTAGATTTGTTTAAGACTACCAAGAAACACTCTGTGGGACCCTGATTTAGCCCACTGCAGTAAAATGTGTGATCTTTGCATACCTTTACTTGAAGAGATCAAGAAGAATGATCTCTTGAATGAACAGAATAAGTGAACTGGTTTACCAAGAGGCCATGTATGTTTGGCATTGATTCCTGTGCCTCTGTCTGAGGGACATCTAAGGAACATCTTGTTTGGTAACTCTGGTGTGGTAGAGTTTCTTGTTGACCTTCGGCGGTCTCTGGTCAAAGCTATTCTCTAATTCCTTCCAGTCTGATTGGCTTTCTCTCCTTTCTCACTCTTCTGATCTTATTTGGTGGCAGAGTTTTGAGCAGCCTTAGCTATGTGCCGATGAACACACACATTTTACTGTTCCATTTTCATGCCAGCCCAACATTCGATAACTATTAAGAACAGGGTTAAAGACAAGGATTGGTCCATAGGCCTATTCTGGAAAGATAACATCAGGCCTTGAAGTACTGTGTTGCCTTAATAGGTGTGTGTTTGGCATTGGTGTTTTGGTCCACTCTCAGTAGGTATGTCTTGTTCTGTCTATGAATAGCTTGGCTTGGCTAGGACTCATTGGATAGCTCTTGTTTTGACAATGACTCAATGGATAGATCTCATCCTGTCTGGATGTATTTTCTTGGATAGTTCTGGTTCTGGGCAGGATAGCTCTTGTACTGGCTATGTTCTGGATATGGGTCCATGGTTGCTTACACTGGCTAGGTTCTGGTTGCTGTTGTTTTGCTTCTGATGCCATGAATATAGATTGGCACTGAGTCCATGGATCATTTTTGTCCTGGCTGTGACTCTGGGTGGATAGTTCTTTAGTTCTTGTTCTGGCAATGTGGGACTTTTTGAGTTCTGTCTAAGTTCTGGCTACAACTGTGGAAAGGTTTATTGTTTTCTTAGGATTTAATGTTAATTGGCAAAAGGAGAAAAATAACTCCTGAGGGTGTACTTTCATCTGTGCTACAGCAGGTACGATCATGTAGTCATAACAGCCTGCAGGCTACTATCTGCGGGCCTAACACTGTGTGTGTGTGTGTGTGTGTGTGTGCATGATGGTTCTCCAATCAGGATTATCTCTTTACACTGGAATGTGCAGCTTGTCACTCTCGTCTTGAACACGCCCCTCTCAGGATCACCTGCATGTCCCAGTGAAGTCAGATCTCAGTGTAGGGCATGCTGTGTGTTTCTCATAGCCTGCACTGTGGACTGTGCTTGTGAAAGAGAACTACTTTAGGCTGTGAGTCTATCCATATTAGGCGGTTATACTAGTGTTTTAGTGTAATGGTGATCATACACATAGCCAACTATAAAGGCTTGGTTGCTGGAAGCTCATTTGAACATTTCCCACAGATCAAAACTATTGTTCTGTAGCTTTGCATATAGGGCTGTGTAGTTTACTTGACATATTACGTGTTAGTGTTGCAGGGGTTGTAGGGTCAGGTTTCTCATGTCCTGGTGGTTTTAGGTGTCCAGTCTCAGAGAAGGCCACCTGGAGCAACAGGTGGCCAGGGTCCAGTACCCTCCCCTGGGGCTCCGAGCCACCCTGCCTCCCAAGCCTGACCCTGCATACCTCGATAGCCTTCCACAGCCTCTTCCAGACAGGATGAGGGGGAGAGAGGGAGGGATGGAGAAAGGAGGTAGAGGAGAGGGGAAGGAAGGAGGGAGGGAATAGAGAACATAGCTGTGCAAGAGAGAAGCATGGAAGAGAAAGGGAGGACAGAGATGAAATATGCAAGCGGAGGAGTGAAAAGTCTGCATAGTTCGAGACACATAGAAGTTGTAGATGTTTGCTCACACTCCTGTATCCCTGCCACCTACCTAACAATTGATCACAGATGTACCTGAAACGATGTGCTTTTGGCCTTTCAGCGGTGTTGAATACATCTCCTTGAGACCTGTCTCAGTGATAATACAGTACATACAGTGCATTCAGGAAGTATTCAGACCCCTTGACTTTTTCCACATTTTGTTACGTTACAGCCTTATTCTAAAATGGATGAAGTTGTTTTTATCCCTAATCAATCTACACGCAATCCTCCATAATGACAAAGCAAAAACAGGTTTTTAGAATTTTTTGCAAATGTATAAAAAAAAAACTGAAATATCACATTTACATACGTTTTCAGACCCTTTACTCAGTACTTTGTTGAAGCACTTTTGGCAGCAATTACAGCCATGAGTCTTCTTGGCACAACTATATTTGGGGAGTTTCTCCCATTCTTCTCTGCAGATCCTCTCAACCTCTGCCAGGTTGGATGGGGAGCGTCGCTGCACAGCTATTTTCAGGTCTCTCCAAAGATGTTGGATAAGGTTCAAGTCCGGGCTCTGGCTGGGCCACTCAAGGAAATTCAGAGACTTGTCTCAAAGCCTCTCCTGTGTTGTCTTGGCTGTGTGCTTAGGGTCGTTGTCCTGTTGGAAGGTGAACCTTCGCTCCAGTCTGAGGTCCTGAGCGCTCTAGAGCAGGTTTTCAATAAAGACCCCTCTGTTCTTTGCTCCGTTCATTTTTCCCTTGATCCTGGCTAGTCTCCCAGTCCCTGTCACTTAAAAACATACCCACAGCATGATGCTGCCACCACCATGCTTCACCACCAGGTTTCCTCCAGAAGTAACGCTTGGCATTTAGTAGGCTAAAGAGTTCAATCTTGGTTTCATCAGACACAGATAATCTTGTTTCACATGGTCTGAGAGTCCTTTAGGTGCCTTTTGGCAAACTCCAAGTGGGCCTTTTATTGAGGAGTGGCTTCCTCTGGCCACTCTACTATAAAGGCCTGATTGGTGGAGTGCTGCAGAGATGGATGTCCTTCTGGAAGGTTCTCCACAGAGGAACTCTGGAGCTCTGTCAGAGTGACCATCAGGTCACCTCCCTGACCAAGGCCCTTCTCCCCCGATTGCTCAATTTGGCCGGGCGGCCAGCTCTAGGAAGAGTCTTGGTGGTTCAAAACTTCTTCCATTTAATAATGATGGAGGCCACTGTGTTCTTTGGTACCTTCAATGCAGCAGAAATATTTTGGTACCTTTCCCCAGATCTGTGCCTCGACACAATCATGTTTCGGTGTATTACGGACAATTCCTTCAGCCTCATGGCTTGGTCTTTGTTCTGACATGCACTGTCAACTGTAGGACCTTATGTGTGCCTTTCCAAATCATGTCCAATCAATTGAATTTACCACAGGTGGACTCCAATCAAGTTGAAGAAACATCTCAAGGATGATCAATGGAAACAGGATGCACTTGAGCTCAATTTCGAGTCTCATAGCAAAGGGTTGAAATACTTACATAAATGATTTCAGTTTTTATTTTTTAGACATTTGCAAAAAAATATTTGGTTTTTATAGGCCTTTATTTCTGTAGACCTAGCGGGAGCATAGGCCTAACGGGAGCATGTAGGCCTAACGGGAGCATGTAGGCCTAACGGGAGCATGTAGGCCTAACGGGAGCATGTAGGCCTAACGGGAGCTTGTAGGCCTAACGGGAGCTTGTAGGCCTAACGGGAGCTTGTAGGCCTAACGGGAGCTTGTATCCTAGCGGGAGCTTGTATCCTATCGGGAGCTTGTAGGCCACAGGTGGACTCCAATCAAGTTGAAGAAACATCTCAAGGATGATCAATGGAAACAGGATGCACTTGAGCTCAATTTCGAGTCTCATAGCAAAGGGTTGAAATACTTACGTAAATGATTTCAGTTTTTATTTTTTAGACATTTGCAAAAAAATATTTTGTTTTTATAGGCCTTTATTTCTGTAGACCTAGCGGGAGCTTGTATCCTAACGGGAGCCTGTATCCTATCGGGAGCTTGTAGGCCTAACGGGAGCTTGTAGGCCTAAACGGGAGCCTGTATCCTAACGGGAGCCTGTATCCTAACGGGAGCCTGTATCCTAACGGGAGCCTGTATCCTAACGGGAGCTTGTAGGCCTAAACGGGAGCTTGTATCCTATCGGGAGCTTGTATCCTATCGGGAGCCTGTATCCTATCGGGAGCCTGTATCCTATCGGGAGCCTGTATCCTATCGGGAGCCTGTATCCTAACGGGAGCTTGTATCCTATCGGGATGGAATACACAAGCTGCATTCCAAATGAGGACAGTTTTATCACAAACTCTAAATGGACTGGTTGATTGAAGTGGAACATGCCCGTCCCTACATACTGTTGTTTTGTACTGCTGACTGCATAGTATCCATCATCAGCTTGCCACCCTGAATCAGAAGACTAGTTTTACGTAGGTAGAAGTCACACTTATGTTTGAATAAAGGCACGTGTGACCTTTAGCGTCAGTGACCTCTAGGTGTGTTGACACACACTCTGCTGTTTGTGTGTGAGAGACTGACATAGTGTTGTTAGATCATTGATAAACTCCAGACACTGGTAAGTAAGCAGAGTGTGTGTAGACAAACAGTCCTGTGTGTGCTAAGTAGATATTTGTACAAAGATTAGCTAGCGTTAAACGAGCCAAGAGCCACGCAGGCATCCTCTCAAAGAGCATTCACACAGGAGCACCAGATAGCACAGCAACACTCTGACTGAAACCTCTCTCACCCTCTCTCAGTTTCTGTCTGTCTCTTTCTACCTTTGTCTCTGTCTCTTAAGGCGTCAGCATGCTGCAGTTTGGCTGGCTCCTAGCCGAATTCGGCTAGCCGAACCAAACGAGTGTGCACGCATACTCCCTTAAAAGACCTTCCCTTGAAAAACAAGGAAAATTGGCCTTTACTCTCTCTCTTACACACACACACACACACACACACACACACACACACACACACAGTTTGTGTGAACATAACCCCACAGAGCCATCAACATATTTTGGTTGGAGCCATCCTTCAACGTCATCTTGTGTCAATGTGTTATGACTGTGTTATGACTGATATGACTGTGTAATGACTGATATGACTGAGTAATGACTGTGTAATGACTTAGTAATGACTGTGTTATGACCGTGTTATGACTGATATGACTGTGTTATGACTGATATGACTGTGTTATGACTGTGTTATGACTGATATGACTGAGTAACGACTGATATGACTGTGTAATGACTGTGTAATGACTGTGTTATGACTGTGTTATGACTGATATGACTGTGTTATGACTGAGTAATGACTGTGTTGTGACTGATATGACTGTGTAATGACTGTGTTGTGACTGTGTTGTGACTGTGTTATGACTGATATGACTGAGTAATGACTGAGTAATGACTGTGTTGTGACTGATATGACTGAGTAATGGCTGTGTTATGACTGTGTTATGACTGATATGACTGTGTTATGACTGTGTTACGACTGTGTTATGACTGATATGACTGTGTAATGACTGTGTTATGACTGATATAACTGTGTTATGACTGATATGACTGTGTTATGACTGTTATGACTGATATGACGGTGTTATGACTGATATGACTGTGTTATGACTGATATGACTGTGTTATTACTGTGTTATGACTGTTATGACTGTGTTATGACTGAGTAATGACTGTGTTATGACTGATATGACTGTGTTATGACTGATATGACTGTGTTATGACTGATATGACTGTGTTATGACTGATATGACTGTGTTATGACTGTGTTATGACTGTTATGACTGATATGACTGTGTTATGACTGTGTTATGACTGATATGACTGTGTTATGACTGTGTTATGACTGTTATGACTGTGTTATGACTGATATGACTGATAAGACTGTGTTATGACTGATATGACTGTGTTATGACAGAGTAATGATTGAGTAATGACCCATCACTCTGTGACAGGCACTGGAATGTCTTCTCCCTAGGGAGGGATCAACCAATGTCTTAAGCCCTCTGCATGCTATGGTTTGGCTGGCGCCTAGCCAAACTCTGCTATGTGAACCAAATGTATGCTCTCATACTCTCTTAAAATGTCTCATTCATTTTCACGTTTTTGCAGAGGAGATCTTAGTCACACAATTTTACATCTAAGATGTTTAGTGCAGTATTTCTCAAGTAAAAAAAATAGCATGAAAACAATTAGTCTCTCGTTGAATGACAATAAACACTTCATTGAAGAATCTCTACTATTGACCAATCACTGACGTAGGGGCATAGTTTTGAGCTAACGAACTTCGGTTTGCCTCGAAGATAAGGTTGTTTGTCCACGAACAGCCGAGTAAACCCTTACCGAAGACCATAACGAAACAAAACATCACAAAATGTCATCTGTTCCAAACTGTTTCGGATGGAAAGCATGCGGACGGACGCCTTTACTCTTCTGTTACACTGAAAGTAGTTTTTCGTTGGTTATTATTGCCATTTCTGATTGTTTCTGTGTCTAGGAGTTGCTTTTCTCTGTCCAGTAGTATTCTGGGATGCGTTCTTATTGAGTTTGTTCTCTGATTCAAAAGACATTCACTTTGTCACTCAACAACAATATTTCAGTTTGGATCAGGAAGGTGATTTGATATTTCGGTTTGGATCAGGAAGGTGATTTGATATTCCAGTTTGGATCAGGAAGGTGATTTGATATTTCGGTTCAGCTCAGGAAGATGATTTGACATTTCGGTTTGGATCAGGAAGGTGATTTGATATTCCAGTTTGGATCAGATAGGTGATTTGATATTTCAGTTTGGATCAGGAAGGTGATTTGACATTTCGGTTCAGCTCAGGAAGGTGATTTGACATTTCGGTTCAGCTCAGGAAGATGATTTGATATTTCGGTTCAGCTCAGGAAGGTGATTTGACATTTCGGTTCAGCTCAGGAAGATGATTTGATATTTCGGTTCGGCTCAGGAAGGTGATTTGATATTCCAGTTTGGATCAGATAGGTGATTTGGATCCTACCATCATAGGCTGGTGGCTAAACACGTCTATTTCTTTTTACTACAAGTCCCCATCATTCCCAGAGATGTGGAAACCTATCTTAGCTGGATGGATGGATCTGGTGGCTTTCACTGGTCTGGGGTAATACCACTAGTCTATATTTGTTGCTTCACTCATAAATCAAAAGAACTGGTCTGAGAACAGCAACACAGTCAGTTTTAGATTTTAGAGATGCTATCATTTTCTGTTGTGACAGTTACTGTAGCAATACAGATTACCACAGATTCTGCCTGTGTTTGTGTCTGTTGCTATTGGCACAGGTCTGTCTGTGTCTCTGTCTGTATGTCTGTCTGTCTGCATTACTGCGCTTTGGCCTGCTTCTCTTTTAGTCCGGAACAACATCATTTTAGTTTGAGTGACAGGACACATGGAACTCCTCTGGCCTTGCTATAACATGTCTGAGATGCTCTCTCTCTCTCTCTCACACGCACGCACGCACGCACGCACACACACACACACGCACGCACACACGCACACACACACACACACACACACACACACACACACACACACACACCGGTAATCCAGTTTCTGACACTCAAAGCTCCCTTTGAAATGAGTCCCCTCCAGCTGTTCCTGTGGCATTTAGGGCCACAGGCAACTCACTCAGTCACACACACACAGTCACACACACACACAGTCACACACAGACGCACACACACAGACGCACAGACACAGAGAATGACACAGAGACAGACACAGAGACGGACACAGAGACAGACACAGAGACGGACACAGAGACAGACACAGAGACGGACACAGAGACAGAGACGGACACAGAGACAGAGACAAACACAGAGACAGAGACAAACACAGAGACAGAGACGGACACAGAGACGGACACAGAGACGGACACAGAGACAGACACAGAGACAGACACAGAGACAGACACAAACACAGAGACAGGCACAAACACAGAGAGAGAGACAGAGACAAACACAGAGACAGGCACATAGACAGAGACGGATACAGAGACAGAGACAAACACAGAGACAGACACAGAGAGAGAGACGGAGACAGACACAGAGAGAGAGACGGAGACAGACACAGAGAGAGAGACAGAGACACACAGAGACAGACACAGAGACAGACACAGAGAGAGAGACAGAGACACACAGAGCCAGAGATACACAGAGACAGAGACAGAAATACAAAGAGACAGACACAGAGCCAGAGACACACAGAGCCAGAGACACACAGAGCCAGAGACACACAGAGACAGAGACACACAGAGCCAGACAGGGTTTGTCACACTAACCTGATCTTTATTACTATGTAATAAGCAGTCTAGTACAGTCTTATTGACATATAACCCCTATCTCTCAGCCATCTATTAGTGACATATAACCCCTATCTCTCAGCCATCTATTAGTGACATATAACCCCTATCTCTCAGCCATATATTAGTGACATATAACCCCTATCTCTCAGCCATCTATTAGTGACATATAACCCCTATCTCTCAGCCATCTATTAGTGACATATAACCCCTATCTCTCAGCCATCTATTAGTGACATATAACCCCTATCTCTCAGCCATCTATTAGTGACATATAACCCCTATCTCTTAGCCATCTATGAGTGACATAAAACCCCTATCTCTCAGTCATCTATGAGTGACATATAACCCCTATCTCTCAGTCATCTATGAGTGACATATAACCCCTATCTCTCAGCCATCTATTAGTGACATATAACCCCTATCTCTCAGCCATCTATTAGTGACATATAACCCCTATCTCTCAACCATCTATGAGTGACATATAACCCCTATCTCTTAGCCATCTATGAGTGACATAAAACCCCTATCTCTGTCATCTATGAGTGACATATAACCCCTATCTCTCAGCCATCTATGATTGACATATAACCCCTATCTCTCAGCCATCTATGAGTGACATATAACCCCTATCTCTCAGCCATCTCTCTCCTTTCACTATGCCATATACCTATATTTTCTCTCTCCCTCTTTCTTTTATACCTGATTTTACATTTCCTCCCCGTTTTCCCAGGCTGTTTCTTATATCTGCATTCTTTCTCCCCCTCTCTCATTTCCCATTCTTTCTCATTTCTTTATTCATCTCTCTCCCTCCTCTCTTTCCCTCCTTTCCTCCCCTAGAGAGAGCAGTATGGAGGACAGGAGTCAGGCTGGGCTGAGCAGGGCTTTTGAATAATATGGAGAAATGTCTCTTGATTTATAATTGGTTCCATTCACTCTGATGTATGAGCTGCCAAAGAAGCTAGGGGCCCCTTCCACTCCACTCCTCCCTTTATTTTTCCCCTGTCAGTCTTTGTGTGTCTGTAGCTATAATCCATGTACGTTGTTATGTGTTTATCTGTCTTTGTGTGTCTGTAGCTATAATCCATGTACGTTCTGGAGGATTGAACTGGTCTTGTTTATTACAACCTATATTTTTATTTTTGTATTTTTGTATGAGTATACTTTGACTATGTGACGATGCCAGTTTGGCGTGTGAGTGTGTATATGTGAGTATGTGTATGTGTGTGTGTGTGTGTGTGTAATACTGGGCATTAGTTTGCGTGTGTGTGTGTGTGTGTGTGTGTGTTTTAGTTTGGTGTCTTCTTCCTGTGGTGTATGGGACTGATTACTTGATTACTCAGGGAGTTTGCTCTGGGGCTCTTGGCTCTTAGTGAAAGCTTCTCAGAAACGCCCTGTCTTCCCTGAAGAGAAGCAAAAAACACACGCGCACACACACACACACACACACACACTCATTTCGTATTAAAGGCTCTTTATGCTTATGAAGTTAACTACAGTATTCCATTTAGCTGTTGCATGTGGTATGACGAAAGCAGTAACTTCTAGTCTATAGCTCATTATTATCATAAACACACACAACTGTAAACACACAAGCTGCAACACACATGCCCAGGGTGGTGTTGGGTCGTGGGTAGGGCTCAGTCAGGTGGTTCTAGTTCCCGTGGCCCGGGAGGACACAGAGGCAGACATCCATCCAGCTTCCGTCGTGACATTATGTGTTTGTTAACCATGGCATTATGAACCCTGCCGGAGCACCAGAATTAGCGTTCAATGGTTCATTTTGCCTCGTTATATAAACGATGCAAATGCAGCGGTGCCTAATTGATTAGAGCCCCCTCCGGGCCTGGCTTGATCTCCCTCGTTAATCCCTGAGACGGCCTGGTGCTCGTTAGCATCGATGGAATGATGGGGTGGAGGGGGGAGAGAATAGCTCATTAATACTTTGTGAAGAGTGTGGGGGGATCCCAACCTTGTTAGACGATGCTTTTGATGTGAAATTTCTGTAGCATGGGAGCTGTTGATGTCTGGAGATGTAGAGAAATGTTGAGAGGGGGATTGTGGGTACTCAGCTCAGAGAGAGGGGTATGAGCGGGGCACGGCCTCCTGGGTTCCACCTGCTGGAGCGGGCTCAACTGCCAACCTCACCAACTCAGACCTCACCAGCGCCACCATCAGGAGGGCACGGCCTCCTGGGTTCCTGGGTTCAACCTCACCAACTCAGACCTCACCAGCGCCACCATGAGGAGGGCACGGCCTCCTGGGTTCCACCTGCTGGAGCGGGCTCAACTGCCAACCTCACCAACTCAGACCTCACCAGCGCCACCATCAGGAGGGCACGGCCTCCTGGGTTCCACCTGCTGGAGCGGGCTCAACTGCCAACCTCACCAACTCAGACCTCACCAGCGCCACCATCAGGAGGGCACGGCGGCCTGATAGAAATGCCCTGTAAAGACCAGCTAACATGATTCCCTAATCTACATGACATAGACTTGTGTGTGTTCTACATAAAACAGTTCTATCTGAATGTTCTGTAACGTTGGTTTTACCACATTAAACGTGACCCAGAACTCTCCAGAATGTTGCGGCAACATCCATAGACATTAAAACCAGAGAGGGTGATAGCTCTGACTCCAAATGGCGCATGAAGCCGCAAGTATTTGAATATGAAGCACGTTTTAGTCCTGGCTGAGGTAGTCAACCTATGAGCACAGCACACTCCCATAAGGGCAAGAAGTGTGCATGGGAGTGCGAGCCTCCTCGTAGCCTGCCGGCCTGTGATTGGTCTGTGTCAGCACGTGGTCCTGTGTGACGACAAATGTAGTCGTCAGAATTGATCATTGTTTAATTAAATATCTTGGTTTGTAGCGAACAGAATTCACATTGGAGATTGAACTTGATCATAATAAACACATTTTAGAGCCCAAACTGGGCATCTACACAATTTTTGTGGCTCATTCTGGCGATTGGAATTCACATAGGCTTTCTAGGGCAAAACAGGATTTTTGACTTTTGGCAAAGCTCATGACTTCACGCTCCAGACCGGACACTGGGACACATTATGAGAACCCTGAGAGAACCCTCCAGAATATTCTGTTAATGTCAGAGAGAACCCAGGTACTGGACTAGCCAATGAGAGGGCCAGGACTGTGTGTTGAAACGGTATGTGCTAGGTATAGACCTAGCCATAGCATAGGGACCTGGGATGAACTGGTTCCTGTACAGCTAACAGGTTGCTCCTGAGTGTAGCTAACAGATTGTTTAGGTAACAGTGTAGGCTATTAAAGCTATAGTCTGGGATTCAGAAAACAACAAAACGGCAGCACTGCCACTTGTTTTCGTAAACAGCTGAGGGAACGGGCTGGGGAAATGTAATTCAGTCCCTCCACGATTCCGCAGGTATTTTTTTGTGATATTTGCCGGCAAAAATTGCTGCTGCAATTCTGACATTTAGCATAGCATTATACAACGATTTTGTCCAATTAGTTCAGAAAATGCGCTGATGAGGTAAAAAGTTTGTTGACTTGTGGCTTGATTGAACCATATTATGCTGTTAGTGTCGGGTGATTGGTTGAAATTGCGAGCCCTCTTTTTGTACTATGGTGATGGGTCAGTTTTAAGCAATAATATTGCGATGATTTGAATGTTTCATGCGGAAATTGTGTGGTGATTGGTCAAATTTGCAAGCCCACACATATTATGCGGGGAGTTGTTGATTTTGCCACCAAAAAATGTGATCGTAGAATTGTGGAATCCTGGAGGGCCTGGTAATTCATCTTAAATTGGCACGGGGGAACGGAACAAATTAAAATGGATGCACTCACTACTAAGTAAGTCGCTCTGGACATGAGCGTCTGCTAAATGACTAAAATGTCAAACGAGAGCAGAGCTGTAGCGGTTGTTGTCTTTTATCTCCTTCACTCAGCCTGACCAGCCTGACCAGCCTGACCAAAGGGCCAGCATCCAGATTGACTGAGTGCAGGGGAAATATATTGGACACATTCAAACGAGGCTCTCACACACCCTCTCTTTGACATGACCCTCTGTCCTCCTGCTCGCCTCTGTTAATTTGAACCCTGTTCTGCTTTCTCAGTCAAGCCCTCTCCATCCCCTTCACCCCCCAAACCTCACCCATCTAAGCCCCCCCCCCCCTCGCCTCTCCACACTACTCTCAAGCCTATTGGTCATTGAGCCCTCCCCTTCCCCCCTCCACATTACTCTCAACCCTCTTGGTCATTGAACCCCACCCACCCCCTCACTCACCTCTCCACATTACTCTCAATCCTCTTTGTCATTGAGCCCCCCCACTCACCTCTCCACACTACTCTCAATCCTCTTGGTCATTGAACCCCCCCACTCACCCCTCCACACTACTCTCAATCCTCTTGGTCATTGAGCCTCCACCCCCCACTCACCCCCCACATTACTCTCAAACTGCCCCCCACACACACACTCTCTTCCTCTCCTCTCTTCCATTGAGCAGACCCCATCATCAGCTCTTCCCGGGGCCCTTCAGAGTAGCGTCTCCCCTTTCTCTCTGGGGGTCCGTGGGGTCTTTGTCCCCTTTCTCTCTGGGGGTCCGTGGGGTCTTTGTCCGCGCGCCGGCTCACTGCTTTACAATGACTCTCCACTCTATTAAGGTACGTTCTGCCTGTTAGCGTCGCTAGGGGCAACCGGCCTCCCGCATGGCAGCTATGCAGTGCGGCATTGTGGGCCGGCGGGCCCGAGCGGAGCAGTTGAACCCAGCAATCCTCACACTTGACACCGCATGTGTTTATCTAAAGGGGGGCCATTGTGATGTTTGGATGGGGGGGTAGTAAAGGATGTAAAATGGTGGATAGGAAGAGAGAGAGGGTGTGAGGAAGAGAGGAGGAGGAGGAGGAGTAGGGGGGTGATACATATTCAACAGCTTAGCTACCCAACACCCCTAACCCGCCCCTCATCCTGTGTCCTCTCTCTCCATGCTAGAAAGCAGATGGAATTTGAGTGCTCAGGGAGGAGGCTCCAGCCTGGTTTTATCCAATTAGCAGCCTTGTCAAAACTAATTTATCCTGGGAGGCAGGGGAACAATAAGGCCCTGATTTGGCCCGGGGAACCCAAGAAGCCTGCCTGCACCAGCGCCACAAAGAGGCTTTATCCACTGACTCCTAATACCTCTCACCATCTCATACACCTCTCACCATCTCATACACCTCTCACCATCTCATACACCTCTCACCATCTCATACAGCCCTCACCATCTCATACACCTCTCACCATCTCATACACCTCTCACCATCTCATACACCTCTCACCATCTCATATACCTCTCCCCATCTCATACACCCCTCACCATCTAATACACCTCTCACCATCTCATACACCTCTCACCATCCCATACACCTCTTACCATCTCATACACCCCGCACCATTTCATAGACCTCTCACTATCTAATACATCTCTCATCATCTCATACACCAATCACCATTTCATACACCTCTCACTATCTAATACATCTCTCACCATTTCATACACCTCTCACTATCTAATACATCTCTCACCATCTCATACACCAATCACCATCTTATACACCTCTCATCATCTCATACACCCCTCACCATCTTATACACCTCTCACCATCTCATATGCCTCTCACCATCTCATACACTTTTCACCATCTCATACAGCCCTCACCATCTCATACACCTCTCACCATCTCATACAGCCCTAACCATCTCATATAGCCCTCACCATCTCATACACCTCTCACCATCTCATATAGCCCTCACCATCTCATACAGCCCTAACCATCTCATACAGCCCTAACCATCTCATTCAGCCCTCACCATCTCATACACTTTTCACCATCTCATACAGCCCTCACCATCCTAACCATCTCAACCATCTCAGCCCTAACCATCTCATACAGCCCTAACCATCTCATACACCTCTCACCATCTCATACAGCCCTAACCATCTCATACAGCCCTAACCATCTCATTCAGCCCTCACCATCTCATACAGCCCTAACCATCTCATTCAGCCCTCACCATCTCATACACCTCTCACCATCTCATACAGCCCTAATCATCTCATACAGCCCTAACCATCTCATACAGCCCTAACCATCTCATTCATCCCTCACCATCTCATACAGCCCTCTCACTATCTCATACAGCCCTCTCACCATCTCATACAGCCCTCTCACCATCTCATACTAGTACACAGCATACCATTACACACACTAGACCTGCCAACCCTGTCCAACTTTTTAAGAGTACCAGATGCGCGCGGCAAATTGGAGATTCAACTCGCTCGGTGTAGCACGCACAGAATTGTTTTTTTTTC
Organism: Oncorhynchus nerka; assembly: GCF_034236695.1. NCBI lineage: Eukaryota > Metazoa > Chordata > Actinopteri > Salmoniformes > Salmonidae > Oncorhynchus > Oncorhynchus nerka. The sequence continues at coordinate 18,743,569 of NC_088401.1, read as the reverse complement.
CCCCTGCATGCTCGTGCGCACGCTGTTCGTGAGTCTGATTGCAATTATAGAATTGTACCAAATCAAGTCTATAAAAGGTTGGAATACTTTCTTTCTTGACAGCATTCCAAACATTGAAACCAGTGGATTTATTTTTCTTCTTCATGTATTTAAAAAAATAAAAAATAACAGGCCTTTTTCATTTCTGCGTACGTTTAACTCGGATCTCGTACCTGCGTACATGGACAGAGAATTGCGTAAATTGCAAAATGAGTGCATGTTGGCAGGTCTGCATACACATATATGCCCATAGTACTGATGCAACATCCAAGACTCATAAGTACTGCTTGCCATCTACATCTCTCACATAAGAGCAAACAACATACTCATACACCTATACTCACTCATACACTCCACACACATATTACATACCCGACCCAACCCATACCCACAAGTCAGTTTATTAGGTACACCACCCCGTTCACAAAAAATGGTTTGCTCCTACAGACAGTGAGTCACGTGGCCGTGGCTCGCAATATAAAGCAGGGAGACAGGCATAAAGGCATTCAGTTACTGTTGGATTGGACATTAGAATGGGCAAAATGAGTTACCAAATCAACTTTGAGCGTCGGTGCCAGGTGCCCCGGTTCCAGTATAAACTGCCGGCCTCCTGGGGTTCACCGAGAATGGAACGACAAACAACAATCACCCAGTCAGCGGCTGTGGGCGAAAAACAGCTGGTTTATGATAGAGGTCGAAGGAGACAGGCGGGCCACAAACAGGAAAATAACGACGCAGTACAACATTGGTCTGCAGAACGGCATCTTGGAACGCACAACTTGGCGGTTCTTGTCACAGATGGGCTACTACAGCAGTCGACCACACCGGGTTCCACTCCTTTCAACTAAAAACAAGAAGAAGTGGCTCCAGTGGGCACAAGATCAATAACACTGGACAATTGAGGAGTGGAAAAACATCGCCTTGTCCGACGAATCCTGGTTCCTGTTGCGTCATGCTGAGTCAGGATTTGGCGTAAGCAACATGAATCATGCCTGGTGTCAACGGTACAGGCTGGTGGTGGTGGGGGAATGTTTTCCTGGCACACGTTAGTTCCCTTGATATCAATTGAGCAACGTTTCCATGCTCCGAAGAATTCAGGCTGTTCTGGAAGCAAAGGGGGGTCTGACCCGGTACTAGATGGGTGTAGGTAATAAACTATCATACACAAACGACCCCAACACACCTCTGGAGCGCAGACATCTGGAGCTTACAAGATACACACAGGAGTTTGCCAACATACTGACAGATTTACCAAGCTTTGAACTGGGAGCAAAAAATTATAGTTACATATCAGGATATTTTTATTGACGATGTATAATTTTGACAATATCCAAGTCTTATTTTTACACTAGTTGACTGTACCTACACCAAAACAAAGTATTTTTCTTTCATAGCTTGTTCTCCATCTTCTATTTAAATAGGGAGACAATTAGTTTTCATCACTTTTATTTCCATGACTGATTAAAACTTGTTTTCTCATGAGTCTCTCTTGTCCCTCTGCAGAAGACATGGTGAACAATATGTTTGGGACATCAAATCACAATAAAATCACAGTTTGCAATACATATAGAATCGTGAGAATCGAAATATATATAATATCGGCGTGTAAGTATTGTGAGGTTCCTGGCTATTCCTAGCCCTAATTTCTTCCTGAGGTTAACTCCAGGCTATTTGCAACAGACTCGTATTCTTCTGTCCTAAATCAGAGGACCTGTCTGTGTGTGTGTCTCTGGTCTTCATCAGCCTCCCTCTGCTCTGGGATACAGAGGAGGAGAGAGAGAGAGACAGAGAGAGAGAGAGAGAGGACAGGAAAGAAGAAGGCTTCATTAGTCTCTCTCTCTCTGCTTTCTCTCTCTCTCTCTCTGCTTTCTCTCTCTGCTTTCTCTCTCTCTCTCTCTGCTTTCTCTCTCTCTGCTTTCTCTCTCTCTCTCTCTCTCTCTCTCTGCTTTCTTTCTCCCTCTCTCTGCTTTTCTCTCTCTCTCTCTCTCTGCTTTCTCTCCCTCTCTCTCTGCTTTCTCTCTCTCTCTCTCTGCTTTCTCTCTCTCTCTCACACTCTGCTTTCTCTCTCTCTGCTTTCTCTCTCTCTCTCTCTCTGCTTTCTCTCTCTCTCTCTCTCTCTGCTTTCTCTCTCTCTCTCTGCTTTCTCTCTCTCTCTCTCTGCTTTCTCTCTCTCTCTCGGCTTTCTCTCTCTCTCTCTCTCTGCTTTCTCTCCATCTCTCTCTCTCTCTCTTGTTTCTCTCTCTCTCTGCTTTCTCTCTCTCTATCTCTTGCTGTGCCCTTTCCCCCCCTCTCTCTCTCTCTCTTGCTGTGCCCTATCTCTCTCTCTCTCTCTCTTGCTGTGTCCTCTCTCTCTCTCTCTTGCTGTGCCCTATCTCTCTCTCTCTCTCTCTCTCTCTCTCTCTCTCTTGCTGTGTCCTCTCTCTCTCTCTTGCTGTGCCCTTTCTCCCTCTCTCTCTCTCTCTTGCTGTGCCCCCTCTCTCTCTCTCTCTCTCTCTCTCTTGCTCTTCCCTTTCTCCCTCTCTCTCTTTCTCTCTCTCTCTTGCTGTGCCCCTCTCTCTCTCTCTCTCCCACTCTATGGTCTCTCTCTGCTCTCTTTCTATCTCTGCTGGAATGGATGGATGGATGGAAAAATTGGTGTTGAGGCCAGCTTGTCACCCTGAGGCATGGTATCTGCTAAGCAAATACAGTCTGTTCTGATGAATGGATCTAGAAGAGCAAGAGCCAGAGAGGAGGCTGCTTTTAGGCAGGGATGATGTTGGAGAGGTACTCATGGAAGTAGAAGAGTGTTTTTAAACCATGATGAATCATGTGAAACCGTGTGAATGTGGTTGTTAGTCTGCAGTGAAAATGTTTTTGTCTGTGTGTGTGGGTCTTACAATTTTGCTTGTGTGTTTTTTGAGGATTCATAGCTCTCCTCATTGGGACCCACAGGTGGTTGGTTCCCTAGATGAGAGAGGGGTGTGTGTCACTTTCTTTCCCCTGTGTGTGTGTGTGTGTGTGTGTGTGTGTGTGTGTGTGTGTGTGTGTGTGTGAGTGAGAGCTAAAGTACATGTTCCAGTATGTTCAGACAGAGCTCATGTGATCCAGCCCATGTAGATGGAAAGAGGGTCAGGGTTCTGGGTCAGGAGTCAGGGTTTTGGGTCAGGAGTCAGGGTTTTGGGTCAGGATTCTGGGTCAGGAGTCAGGGTTCTAGGTCAGGAGTCAGGGTTCTAGGTCAGGAGTCAGGGTTCCGGGTCAGGAGTCAGGGTTTTGGGTCAGGAGTCAGGGTTCTAGGTCAGGAGTCAGGGTTCTGGGTCAGGAGTCAGGGTTCTAGGTCAGGGTTTTGGGTCAGGAGTCAGGGTTTTGGGTCAGGGTTCTGGGTCAGGAGTCAGGGTTCTGGGTCAGGAGTCAGGGTTTTGGGTCAGGATTCTGGGTCAGGAGTCAGGGTTCTAGGTCAGGAGTCAGGGTTCCGGGTCAGGAGTCAGGGTTTTGGGTCAGGAGTCAGGGTTCTAGGTCAGGAGTCAGGGTTCTGGGTCAGGAGTCAGGGTTCTAGGTCAGGGTTTTGGGTCAGGAGTCAGGGTTTTGGGTCAGGAGTCAGGGTTCTGGGTCAGGAGTCAGGGTTCTAGGTCAGGAGTCAGGGTTTGGGGTCAGGAGTCAGGATTCTAGGTCAGGAGTCAGGGTTTGGGTTCAGGAGTCAGGGTTTGGGGTCAGGGTTCTGGGTGGAGAGAGAAGGGTAAGAGATTAATGGAGAATCAAAGAGTTTGTGTACATATAGGATCCTCATCTATGTCTTGATGACTTTAGTTTATACTTTATGGAAGTTGTTTATTAATAGTGGACAACTATCTATTAGCAGCTGTTTTGCTTAGAATCCTGTGCCCACCAACCAAAGAAAATGGTTTCACTAAAGTGCCATTGGAATATAATTAAGTTGCGGCGTAATATTTTCCACTCTCTCTGTCCTGCTCTCCTCCTGCGTGCGTGCACACGAGTGTGTGAGTGTGTGTGAGTGTGTTTGCTACTCTGTGTTTTTGGTCGTTAGGCTCTGTCACTAAAGCCTGAAGCTTCATCAATCATTCCCTTGCAACGATAGGATCAGGGCCAGCTTGTGTGTGCTTGTGTGTGTGCTTGTGTGTGTGCTTGTGTGTGTGCTTGCTTGTGTGTGTGCTTGTGTGTGTGTGTGTGTGCTTGTGTGTGTGCTTGTGTGTGTGCTTGTGTGTGTGCTTGTGTGTGTGCTTGTGTGTGTGCTTGTGTGTGTGCTTGTGTGTGTGCTTGTGTGTGTGTTTGTGTGTGTGCTTGTGTGTGTGTTTGCTTGTGTGTGTTTGTGTGCGAGAGTGTTAATGTGTTTATGTATTCTTGCATGTATGAGTATGCAGTGTGTATGAGCCTGTGTAGTACCGTGTGTTTGTTTATGTATGAGGATGTGTGTGTTCACATGCTAGTGTGTATGTAGGCCTGTGTGTGTGTGTGTGTGTGAGAGAGAGAGAGAGAGAGAGAGAGAGAGAGAGAGAGAGAGAGAGAGAGAGAGAGAGAGAGAGAGAGAGAGAGAGAGAGAGAGAGAGAGAGAGAGAGAGAGATTTTCTCCGTGAGCTGTGGACCACCCTCCTCATCCTGATGGGAAGTTGTTAGTTTAACCTGACAGGGAAGAATTTGGGAAACTTGGCAGAGCGACAAGGCAGAGAGAAAAGCTCCCCGCTCTGCATTAACTGTTAATAGACTGACCATTACCAGCCCCTTCTATCATCCTCTCTTGCTCTCTGGCCTTATTTCTCCCTCTATCTTACACACTATCTATACACTAATATCCATATGAGCTCTCACACACACACACACACACACACACACACACACTGCTGCAATACTAGTATTCCCCCCTTTCCCCTCCCTGTCCTCCCTGTATTCAGTTGTTCTTTGTGTGGTGAATACAGGCTCTCTGTCCCCTTCCTGCTCCCCCATAGCCTCTACCTGTATCAGTTACACCTGAGTGGGGGAGAGTCGGGTTAACCCCCGCAGAATGAGGGCGCCTCTTTGATGAAGGGGCTGAAAGGGGGATGAGTGGTGAGGGGGTCAGTGCTGGCATGGGGGCTGACAGAAAAGAGAGGTTTTGTTTGTGTCTGGGCTGGAGTTGTGTTCCTGAGCGCTGTGAGCAGGACCTTTACCTGGGCTCTAGCTTTCAGTGGGGTGTGTATATGTGTGTGTGTGTGTTTCCGGTGTGTGTGTATATGGTGTGTACATTTCTGCTGCGCCTGTATGTGGAGGTTTGTTTATGGCGTTGCCATGGGATTTGTCAGTGGTTTGAGTGGTTGTTGGTTTAGCGGCAGAATAAAACAAGGTGTGTGTATGTGTGTGTGCGTGAGAGAGAGAGTGTGTGTGTGAGAGTGTGTGTGTATTTGAGTGTGTGTGTGTGTGCCCATTTGTGATTCAGTGGATTCACACTGTTTGTCTTGAGTGTCTTAAATCTGTGTATGACCATCTGACCTCTCCCTCTCTCTCTCCCTCCACCAGGGGGTAGTGTATGGAAGATGTCTGGAACATTAGACTGGACTCCGTGGATGAGAAAGCGACGGGCACGAGTGCTGTGTGCTCTGAGTGCAGTGCTGCTGTGCTGCCTACAGGGCGGCGCCACCGTCAATGGTGCCACTGGTGAGTAGAGCACTGGTCATGTGATGTCACAACATCTCAACAGTGAAACAGGGATAGTTAGAAAGATACTAACATCAGAAGTAAGGATTCAATCCCATGTAGGTAGATGGAGAATAGGATGACTTCACACAGTCTAAATAGGTGTACGACAGTGTCTCTCATCTCTCTCATCCCTCGTCCTCTCTCATCCCTCTCTATCAGAGGAAGTACCCGTGTTCACAGAGGAGCCTCTGTCGGTGGTCCAGAAGCTAGGGGGAAGTGTGATTCTGAGGTGCAGCACCCAACCCCCCTCAGCCAACATCAGCTGGCGGCTAAATGGACGCGAGCTGGTTGCCGGGGCTGTTGGGGAACTGGGGGTGGTACTGGAGCCTGGCACTCTGCTCATCCCCGCCCTCACTAACCTCACCCTGGGCAGGTACCAGTGTGTGGCCAGCACCAACGCAGGGGCCCTGGCCAGTGTGCCCGCCAATGTCACCGCTGCCAGTGAGTAAGGTTTATATAACATCCACACACATTGGCACAGAAATAAAGTATCACCCGATGTCACGTTTGTTATAATAATGGTCGGACCAAGGCGCAGCGTGCGTAGAGTTCCACATGTTTAATAAATGAAACTCACCAAAACAATATAGAACAAAGGAAATGTGAAGTCAATGCAGTGCTCACAGCCACTACACAAAAACAAGATCCCACAAATCCCCAGTGGGAAAAGGCTGCCTAAATATCATCCCTAATCAGAGACAACGATAAACAGCTGCCTCTGATTGGGAACCATACCATGCCAACATAGATATACAATGACCTAGATAACCCACCCTAGTCACACCCCGACCTAACCAACATAGAGAATAAAAGGCTCTCTATGGTCAGGGCATGACACCCGATGTGTAGGTTTCACCATAGTGTGAGTATTTGTGCTAATTTCCAACACTCTCCCTACATTACATATACAAATCCTTATGCCAAGTGATTTGAATGTGGGAAAACACTGTATCCGACTGAACATACTATTGTACCAAAACCGGTCATAAAAAAACACAATCTGTTTTTAAAGTGTAGCTGTTGGTTAACCAGTAGACTGTTGGCAAGGGCAGAGAAGAGGACTGTAGGGACTCCATCGTGTGGATGCTAAATAGACTGCTAGAGAAGTTAACCAAACAGCTACCTGGACACTGCATTGACCCCCCTCTTTTCTCTGCTACTGCTTATTATCTCTCCTATTACCCCTATCTATGTGTACATATCTACCTCAATTACCTTCGTACCCCTCCACATATATATCCAAGATATTGTTACTCATTGTGGATTTATTCCTTGTGCTATCATTTTTCTATTATTTCTCTGTGCATTATTGGGAAGGGCCCGTGAAGTAAACATTTCACTGTTGGTCTACACCTGTTGTTCACGGCGCATGTGCCAAATAAAAGATGTGATTTGATGGAGTAGTGAATAATAAGGGTGTGTAGTGGTAGTGTGTATCACTCTCCGGGACAGAGAGGAACTGAGAGGGGGTCTGCCTGGAGAATGTGACCCTGAAGCCTGGTGGTGGGGCCTGGCCAGGGGAGGGGACTGGGGTTGCTGTGAATGGGGCCCTGCCAGGGGAGGGGACCATGGGGTCACTGTGAATGGGACCTCCTCCCTGACTCTCAGCTCTTCTCCCCACGACACCACATTCCTGTGACGCAGGAGTTATGGTCCTGTAATTGGGGAAAGGGCTGCTTTTCTTGTGAGGGGAAGATAAGGATGTGTGTGTGTGTGTGTGTGTGAGAGAGAGAGAGAGAGAGAGAGAGAGAGACAAAAACTAGTCACAACTCCTGCAGCTCTGTCGGAAGCTGGGTATGTACATAGTCAATGGTAGGCTTTCATCTCTTGGCTGTAGTACTGTAGACTACTTTATCACTGACCTCATGCTATAAATGGAAGGAAAGTAGCGAGGAAAACTACCAAAAACAGGTAGCAGAGAGAGAGAATGTTTGGTGAGGTTGTCTTAGGCCTGTGTGAGGTTGTGTTTTAGGCCTGTGTGAGGTTGTGTGTTAGGCCTGTGTGAGGTTGTGTCTTAGGCCTGTGTGAGGTTGTGTGTTAGGCCTGTGTGAGGTTGTGTGTTAGGCCTGTGTGAGGTTGTGTGTTAGGCCTGTGTGAGTGTGTGACTGTGCGTGTAGTTTTTAGAGAGTGGGTGTGTAGTGTTTTCATATAGTGTGTGAGCTGAGAAACAGGAGGTGTTTTTAAGCCAGTTGAGACAGGGTCCCCTCACAAGATGAGAGGTGATGTCACAGTCTCCAGTCTCCCTCTCTCTACCTCACATTCTTTCTCTCTCTCTTTTATTGTCTTTCTCTCTTCACCCTCTCATTCTCTCTCTTCACCCTCTCATTCTCTCTCTTCACCCTCTCATTCTCTCTTCACCCTCTCATCCTTCTCATTCTCTCTCTTCACCCTCTCATTCTCTCTCTTCACCCTCTCATTCTCTCTTCACCCTCTCTTCCTTCTCATTCTCTCTCTTCACCCTCTCATTCTCTCTCTTCACCCTCTCATTCTCTCTCTTTCCCCCCTCTCATCCTCTTTCACTCCTCACGTTCTCTCTTTCCCTCTGTTACTTTCTTTTCTCTCTCACTCCTGCTGAGCGTTGGGTGTCAGGAGTGAGTGTCTCTGTGTGTATTAGTCAGTAGGTGTCAGGAGTGAGTGTCTCTGTGTGTATTAGTCAGTAGGTGTCAGGAGTGAGTGTCTCTGTGTGTATTAGTCAGTAGGTGTTTGTGTGTAACTTCATGCTCAAACTTCCTCCATGCAGCATTAGATGTAATTGATAAATGTACACTGAGTGTACAAAACATTATGAACACCTGCTCTTTCCATGACATAGACTGACCAGGTGAATCTACGTGAATGCTATGAACCCTGCCCTCCCCCCCTTCCCCGCCCCCCTCCCTGCTATCTAACTCCGAAGAGTCTTTCTGAGCCCTCTCCCACTGGGACCAAGCTGTTTTCACATTATTTAAAACTTCCTGCTTGACTACCTTTGTAGACAACCAACACCCCCCTAACAGACAGACGGACAGACAGGCCCCAAGAACACAGAGTATAGGTCTATACAATACACACTGTGAAGTACATGATTACAAAAACACACACTGGTAAAAACATGCACACATCAACGTCATGAATGTCTGTAGCAGTAACGCACGTGCACAGGCACACACGCACACACACACACACACACACACACACACACACACACACACACACACACACACCCTCCCTCTGCACATAAAGATGTTGGATGCAGAGTCTGTCTTTAAGTATTTAGAGGTCAGAGTCCAGCTCCACTTTATAAATACCATCAATCCTGCTAGCCCAGCATCCCACTCACACAGGGACAGCAGCACACATACACACGCAAGCAGGAACATACAGACTAGCATATATGCGCAGGAGGGATTCTTACATTCAGACACATGGACACACCCATTCATGTAGTTCAGCCCTTGAGCTGGTCTTGTCTATTCATGTTGTGTATTATGTCATGTTTAATGTTCTGTGTAGACCCCAGGAAGAGTATTATGTCATGTGTCATGTTCTGTGTAGACCCCAGGAAGAGTATTGCCATGTTTCATGTTCTGTGTAGACCCCAGGAAGACCCCAGGAAGACCCCAGGAAGAGTATTATGTCATGTTTCATGTTCTGTGTAGACCCCAGGAAGAGTATTATGTCATGTTCTGTGTAGACCCCAGGAAGAGTATTATGTCATGTTCTGTGTAGACCCCAGGAAGAGTATTATGTCATGTTCTGTGTAGACCCCAGGAAGAGTATTATGTCATGTTCTGTGTAGCCCCAGGAAGAGTATTATGTCATGTTCTGTGTAGCCCCAGGAAGAGTATTATGTCATGTTTCATGTTCTGTGTAGATCCCAGGAAGAGTATTATGTCATGTTCTGTGTAGCCCCAGGAAGAGTATTATGTCATGTTCTGTGTAGCCCCAGGAAGAGTATTATGAGTGTTACACACATACTCCATACACACACTCACACATACTCCATAAATACATACTCCACACACACGCACACACACACGCACACACACACACACCACACACACACGCACACACACACACACACACACACACACACACACACACACCATACTCCATACTCCATACTCCATGCACACATACTCCATACACACATATATATGGTGTTCTACGGTTATTCATATATAGTTGTTCTACAGTTATTCATATATAGTTGTTCTACAGTTATTCCTATATGGTTGTTCTACAGTTATTCCTATATAGTTGTTCTACAGTTATTCATATATAGTTGTTCTACAGTTATTCCTATATGGTTGTTCTACAGTTATTCCTATATAGTGTTCTACAGTTATTCCTATATAGTTGTTCTACAGTTATTCATATATAGTTGTTCTACAGTTATTCATATATAGTTGTTCTACAGTTATTCCTATATGGTTGTTCTACAGTTATTCCTATATAGTGTTCTACAGTTATTCCTATATAGTTGTTCTACGGTTATTCCTATATAGTTGTTCTACAGTTATTCATGTATAGTTGTTCTACAGTTATTCCTATATAGTTGTTCTACAGTTATTCCTATATAGTGTTCTACAGTTATTCATGTATAGTTGTTCTACAGTTATTCCTATATGGTTGTTCTACAGTTATTCATGTATAGTTGTTCTACAGTTATTCCTATATGGTTGTTCTACAGTTATTCATGTATAGTTGTTCTACAGTTATTCCTATATGGTTGTTCTACAGTTATTCCTATATAGTGTTCTACAGTTATTCATGTATAGTTGTTCTACAGTTATTCCTATATAGTTGTTCTACAGTTATTCCTATATAGTTGTTCTACAGTTATTCCTATATAGTGTTCTACAGTTATTCCTATATAGTTGTTCTACAGTTATTCCTATATAGTTGTTCTACAGTTATTCCTATATAGTGTTCTACAGTTATTCCTATATAGTTGTTCTACAGTTATTCCTATATAGTGTTCTACAGTTATTCCTATATAGTTGTTCTACAGTTATTCCTATATAGTTGTTCTACAGTTATTCCTATATAGTGTTCTACAGTTAGTCCTTTATAGTGTTCTACAGTTATTCCTATATAGTTGTTCTACAGTTATTCCTATATAGTTGTTCTACAGTTATTCCTATATAGTGTTCTACAGTTAGTCCTTTATAGTTGTTCTACAGTTATTCCTATATAGTGTTCTACAGTTATTCCTATATAGTTGTTCTACAGTTATTCCTATATATTGTTCTACAGTTATTCCTATATAGTGTTCTACAGTTATTCCTATATAGTGTTCTACAGTTATTCCTATATAGTTGTTCTACAGTTATTCCTATATAGTGTTCTACAGTTATTCCTTTATAGTTGTTCTACAGTTATTCCTATATAGTGTTCTACAGTTATTCCTATATAGTTGTTCTACAGTTATTCCTATATAGTTGTTCTACAGTTATTCCTATATAGTTGTTCTACAGTTATTCCTATATAGTTGTTCTACAGTTATTCCTATATAGTGTTCTACAGTTATTCCTATATAGTGTTCTACAGTTATTCCTATATAGTTGTTCTACAGTTATTCCTATATAGTGTTCTACAGTTATTCCTATATAGTGTTCTACAGTTATTCCTATATAGTGTTCTACAGTTATTCCTATATAGTGTTCTACAGTTATTCCTATATAGTGTTCTACAGTTATTCCTATATAGTGTTCTACAGTTATTCCTATATAGTGTTCTACAGTTATTCCTATATAGTGTTCTACAGTTATTCCTATATATTGTTCTACAGTTATTCCTATATAGTTGTTCTACAGTTATTCCTATATAGTGTTCTACAGTTATTCCTATATATTGTTCTACAGTTATTCCTATATAGTGTTCTACAGTTATTCCTATATAGTGTTCTACAGTTATTCCTATATAGTGTTCTACAGTTATTCCTATATAGTGTTCTACAGTTATTCCTATATAGTTGTTCTACAGTTATTCCTATATAGTGTTCTACAGTTATTCCTTTATAGTTGTTCTACAGTTATTCCTATATAGTGTTCTACAGTTATTCATGTATAGTTGTTCTACAGTTATTCCTATATAGTTGTTCTACAGTTATTCGTACTCTGTCACTTATACACTGTTTGTCTTTGTCTTGTTTCTTTCTGTCTCTCACCTGAGAGACACACATACAGGGCAGTTCAGTGGAAGAATGCAGGGATAGAGAGAGGTGTGGGGAGGAGGGGGTTAAAGGTATAGTTGGAGGAATTTAGTAGAGCCTGGGGGAGTCAGGGGGTAGCTGTAAAAACAGGGCCTGATTCATTTAGCAAATGGAGCATCACAGTCTCTCTTTGAGACTCTACCCCTGTCCAGACATTTACATTTACATTTAAGTCATTTAGCAGACGCTCTTATCCAGAGCGACTTACAAATTGGTGCGTTCACCTTATGACATCCAGTGGAACAG